>NW_027176739.1:297500-340000 GCF_023349555.1 Cebidichthys violaceus
GTTATACAAAATCTACAGTTTTACAAATACATACATGATTTACAAGTACGCATAAAGGGACAAATACAAAGAAAAAGTGCTGTGTGCTCGGGTCAGAAGTCCAACAAATGCCACGGGAGGGACCGGCTCTTATCAACAGTTCTCCTTCTCCTGAGTTCAGTGACTATATGTTTCACCACCACGTTGCCGTCCATTATAGTCTGTTTCACTACCATTATGCATCGGGTTTTCCATATTTTGAAACATGCAATGCCAACGATGAGCTGGTAAAGTTCTTTTTGTTTGACAGACATCTTTTCATCAAATACTGCAAACATCACAGATTTATAATTCACACTGAAGACCAGGCCGAGGCCTTGAAGGGAGTCCCAGACCTGTTGAGCTCTGTAGTAGTCTATGAACAGGTGGCTCTGTGTTTCGTCCTCGTCACAATGTATCATGGGACATTTTTTTGTCGTGACGTAGCAGCTCCATGACATATTCCATATTTTTTTGTTTTATTGTTGAAAGAAGAAGAAAAAGAAGAAAACATACTAAAATAACACCATCAGACACATAGAGAACAGAGTTTAGTTAGAACATCTACTCAACTAAAAAACACGTTCTACCTTCAGACCTGTAGAGAACAGAGTTCTGGTCCTTCCTGTCTGAGTGATGATGGTAAAAAACAGATTGAGCCGAAGAGAAAAACAACAAATAGAATCCAAAAGACGAGAAGTCACAAAGAACCTCGATCAAACAGTGAAGACGGAAACCAGACGAGGGACTTTTTTACCCGTCAGACCACACGGTGTTTCAGTCTGTTCACCTGAAACTGAAACACAGAAACACAGAAAGAGCTCTGAGTGAAGTGAAACTGGTGGCCACTTGTTGGTTTATTTATGAAGTATTTAACACTTTGTTCACACTGAGGAGTCTCTCTGATCACATTGAACATTAGATCTGATCTGAAGTCAGCTGCTGTGGGATGTGAACATAGTTCTCTGAGCTCAGTGTTGATCCGTACTGACTGCAGGTCAGTGTTTTGTCCACCAGGTAGAGGTGCTGCAGAGTAACTGAGTGTGAGTCGAAGAGAAAGAAGATTCTCTGTTCAAATACAAAGTTTTCTTTGAGACATTTCAGCTGATGAGAAACTAAAGTGGAAATGATGGTCAGAAGAACATGACATCAGATCAGCGTGTCTCGTTTATTAGCTGGACATCGTGACATCATGACATGATCATAATCATATTGTTTGGGTAACAAAAGAATCCTCTAATCTCCATAAAAAGATCTGTGGGATTCAAGGAGGCGTCTGTCCTTCTGTTAAACTATATATATATATATATATATATATATATATATATATATGTATATATACACACACACACACACACACACACACACACACACACACATACGGAATGACGGAACGAAGGAGCAACAGAAGACAGAACGAAGGAATTATAGAAAGTTTTCAACGACATCCACTTAAACACAGACAATGGCAGAACTTCAGTCTTAGTATTACTAGATCTCAGTGCTGCATTCGACACGGTCGACCATGATATACTACTAGAAAGACTAAAAATCTGGGTGGTACTCTCTGGTACAGGTCTTCACTGGTTTGAATCCTACTTGAAGGACAGAGAATACTTTGTGTCTGTAGCTCATTACACATCAGAGCTGACTAAAATGACATGTGGTGTTCCCCAAGGTTCAATACTGGGGCCTCTTCTGTTCAACATCTACATGCTTCCACTAGCTCAGATTATGGAAAACAACAAAGTGTGTTATCATAATTATGCAGACGACACACAAATCTACATAACTATATCACCAGGGGACTATAATCCCATACAAGGGCTGCATCACTCCCTCCAGTAAATACACGACACCTTTAGTTCGTTTCCACTGATGGATTTATTCCTCGTCGTACTCCACCGTCGAACTATCTAAATTACATTTAAACATACAAAACAATCTGACATTAACATTTACACAAACAGTTTTAAAAAACGCAAATATGCACGATGACAGATTTACATACGTTACGTACCTCACTGGCTGCACACAACCGAGAGGGAAATGAGTCCACTTGAACGTCCGATCAAAGCTGATCACTTTAACTTTAACACCCAGGTGAAAAATAAATATGCTAAATATATTTAATCTTAGCATACTTGAGTATACTCTAGTATACTTGAAGCCCTACTAATCATCAGTATACTTAAAGAGTGCTATTTCGGAACAACTTATTTTGTACTTAGTAGATTTTAGTTGTGATTAAATACTAGTTATGGACAATTTGAAGTGTATTTAGTATATTTTTTGGTGCTAAATTGGAACAACTTAAAGTATACTTGGTACAATTTAAGTATATGACTGTATGTATTAATATACATGCTGATAGCCAACTTAAATTATACTTTTTTTGTGTTTTAAGTATATTTGAAATATATTAGGAGTATTTTACAAATATGTAAATATTACAATATTAATATATTTATATTGTGGTAATAGTATACAAAAAGTTATACTTTTGGCTTATTCCAATTACTAAGAAAGCACACTCTTATTACTATGCTATATTACTTTGTACACTACATACTTTTACATCACAATATTATAAATGTATTAACAGTATCCTAAATGCTGAATGAACTTCCCAGATAGTAATCAAACACTTTATTGAAATTCAAATATATTCTTAATATTATATTTATAATAGTACATTGCAAATACACTGCCAAGAATTGTACTATTTGGAAATATATAAAATGTACCAACATCGTAAGTCTAACAATTTGCAAATTAAAACTTTAAACACTTTCAAATAATTGTAATATAATGTATTTGAGAAATATAAGAAAAATATACTTGAGAGCAAAACATGTTCTGATTTAAGTTTACATGGTACATGTATTACTAAACAAAACAGAATGTTTCAGATTAAAACACAGAAGAACACTGAACCATCAACAAGAATTGCACCGCTGCAGACTCTCGCTCACTAAATAGAAACACAAACATGATCCACGTTATGTTCCTTTCTTTTGGTTGAACTGCTCGTTCACTTCCGTCTGATGAGGCTCTCGTCTGCGGAGACTCTTGAATAACAGCGTCTGTTAAGAGAAGATACGAGAGATGATGTCACACAGCATATTCATACAACATGTTCTTCTATTTTGACTACACAGGAAATCCTGTTAAACCAATATTATTTTTTGAACAGTAAATCAGGATTAACTTGAGGAACTAGATCAATATGATGCTAATATTCCTACCAGTGCAGGTCAAACATATTTCATCACTGGTGGTGTGTTTACCACCAACATGTGATCCTGCTGCTTTATAAATCACAGAAGCCTTAAATTGTCTACATACGACTCAAATTACCGACCTGTTTTGGCAACGTCCAGTTGTCTTTTAGGAGGTCCCACTTTCCCAGACTTCCCACTCAGGGTGGACAGTGGAAAGACCTCCTTTGTGAACACCAGGGCAGACGGCTCCTGGCAAAAAAGGGTCATGCGTGATCGATTAAACTGTCACTGTGCTGCCAGCCGAGGTGTGCTGTACATGAGAGAACCAGTGGAACACATTAATATACAGTTGGAGGATCTCTACCTACCTGTTATGAATTGATAGACGTTGTTCACATATGAAGACGACGAGCCGGATCTTCCTTCCAGCTCCTCCTCTATGGCTGACGACCATCATTATGTTGTCTGTGTATTTGTCAAGCTGTGCCCGGAACGTGGCTTGACCAAAGTGGTTATATGCATGAATTCTGCATTTACCTGAAAAAAACAGTGAAAGAAATGTTTTATTGTTATAGCAATGCAATGTTGAAGCAATTCATACCTACTTCCTACTGATTTTCCACACACCTTACATTCCCATACGCCCATTCACATGTTCTACCTAAAGGAGAGAAAAAACAACAAGGTCAAGATAGAACCAACGTTTCTGCAGAAAACTATGGCTTAGTTCATATAGAACGTATCAATGCCATCATATGTCATGTTACTCACCTGCATTGAGAAGTTGTCTGGACAAGACGTGATCTACTTTGTTGATTCGGCCCGTAGTGTTGTACCTGAAAGTAATGGAAAATATTACAAGATTAGTTTTAAACCAGGATGACAAACAACCAGCTGCAGAGGTGCGTCTGCCTGATCTTGCATTGTTCATATTTTAATGTATATTATTCCATATTTCGTTGTCAATACACCAAATCACATTCCCTGCATATGAAACCATAACATTAATTGGCAATAAATCGGATTTATTTTATTTATTTTTTCAGGCCACCGCAGCATAACGAGCCACTTATACTGTAATGTCAACCACCTGTGTAAAGCTCTCTGCAGTTTAGCTCGTGCCGAGCTCGAGCAGCAGGTGCAGCCGGTTAAGATGTAGGTAGTCTGTGTTAATGACGCAGCCTGAGCGGCATTAGCATAACCGGCGGTAGCCTAGACAACCATTGTTGTTGTTACCTTTCACGCGGTGTTTCTAGCTGGTGCTGAGCCTGATAGCACGTGCTAGTGAACCACGGTGTGACTATAGCCACATGGTGGAAGTTAGCTGTTGACGCACGCGGCCTGAGCGGCAGCAGCTTGGCGGCAGCAGCTCGGTCCTGCTCGGTCGGTCAGAATCTGATCAGAATGCCAAGTCCACGCTCAGAGTCACGTGTCACGTTGGTGAAGTGACGTTTCCTTACGCAGAGCGTCACGTGATGATTCAGTCACGTAAAGTTTACTTGATTTGTCTACATTCAGGTTATACTAAAGCATATTTACTGAATGTTTAAGTGTTTGAATGAATAAACTTTTGATTTCATACATTTCAGCTACATTTTACTTAAAACTATTATTGAATGATTATGAGTGTAGCTATTTGTGTACTTTATAAAATTTTGATAATTTAAACAATTGTAAAGGTTATAAAGGGGCTTTCGGTGCATCATTCTTCTAATACACATAATCAATAATAATTAACATTTTCCTCAAGAAATATACACATAATGTACTGAAATATAAGCATGAATAAGATGTACTAAAACGGCAAGATATCAAAATTGTTTAAAAATGTGCATCCGGTGCATTTGTTTCAATGGTAATTTAGAGCATACATTTTGAAATATAAAAAAATATGTTTGAAAACAAAGTTCAAAGAAGTACATTTAAGTAATTGCACAGAACTTTCACTTAAAGTATATTTTTTTATAATATATTTCTTGAAAGTATACTACAGTACAATTATTTTAAAGTGTGTTAAAAGTTGAATTTTGAAAATAGGTGAAAGCGTAACTTTTGTATACTTTTTATATATTTACAGAAAGTACAATTCTTTGATAGTACATTTGCAGTGTACTATTGAAAATGTCAGTATATTTTAAATACAAAAAAGTACTTTTTTTTTTCGCCTGGGCAGTAACGCTTTAACTTCAGTTACTTTACTTCAACACCTTTAGCGACTTCTGTCGCTTCACGTCCTCCTGCTGTCACCGTGCCACGATCAAAACACGTCCCAGTACAACGACGCACGCAACAATAGTTCCCCCCTCCTTTATAGAAAACAAACCAAAAAACCCATACTCATAAAAACAAACCGTATAAACAACAACATATAAGCATAGTAGACCAACGACATAAATAAAGACCTCAACCTGAACACCACATCACCTTCGTCTATGTAAAGATAGAGTGCAGTAATGTCAGCACTGCTAACCGTCTTTGCAACTGTGAGCCGCTGTCGCCATGTTGAGAGCCGTGTAGAAGCAACAAAGATGTCCCCAGTCTCCTGTTTCTAACAAATGATTCATTGTGGCTTCATCATTTTAAAACATGAGGAGTCTCAGCAGATCAGCTGCTCTTTGTTTAGTTATAACTCTGTATTCTATGATCTCTGATGAACAGAACGTCTTCATGACAACTTCTACATTTACTATTAATTCATTCACAACGTGGCATGTGACAAGAATATTCAGATGACACAATTTATATTAATCACACACACATGAGAATTTCTATACTGTACTTTGTAATTTGATGTCAGCAGCTGTTTTACTTGTAAACATCATGTCAGGATTATATATCTATGGATTTTGATTTTTATATGAATGTAATTTGTGCTTGTATTAACGCTTGATGAATGTTTAATCATGTAAAGTATGTCAGGAAGATTAAAAAACGACATATTAAAGACAGGAGTGCTTCCATTGAGTCTATCTACTTCCTGTCTGAAGCGATACGTCCAACAGGGGGCGCCGTAATGTAAGCACAAAGTCAACAACAAGTCTTTCTATTTGAATGTCATTAAAACCTCCGACGTCCAGAGTGGTCGTGTCCGCCTCTCCGTCCTCTACCTGTCCACCAGGTGCACCAGACTTGTCCACCTGTCCGGTCACATGACTCAATCGTTCACCTGCTCACCTGGTTCTACTTGTCTCGTCAGCCCTGCAGAGTTTCCACTCATTCCCTGTCACAGATGCAAAGATGCAAAGCTGCTTTCTTGTCTGGTGTTTTCCCTTCCGAGCTTCTGTTGGACCTGGAATATGAAGGCAAATCACTGTCAAAATCCGAGAGCGCAAAGGAAAGGAGATCCACGCGCACAAATCAAACAGCCGCGCGCGTATTTTACTTTGTCGAGCGCTTTTACATCACTTTGCGAGCGCGAAAGTCACGCGAGCGAGGGACTAGCGAAACTTTACTCTGCTCGCCCGCTCGCAGTTTTTTTTTTTGACAGTAAGAGGTGGTTCTCAATCCTCCACTAAACACTACTCCACTACTCACAATGTTCTACATTTGTCTGACAGGTTTTGTAAAGTGTTCAGACTGATGAAATACAAACTATGTTAATAGCGTTTTGAAATACAATAATTCAAAATGTGTTTCTCTTGTAAATTAAGTCAAGTTACAATGTGTGTTTGATAGTCAAACTATCTAAACACACATCTTTGATCTGAATTGAATCAAACATGATGTGATCATATTTCATCATACTGGTGTGTTTACAGAAGAGATATCATGGAGTTGTATATAATATGAGCAACAATTTGGACCCGCTCAAGGATCTGGATCCAGGGTTAGGAACCACTGTTTCTATATGAACTGTTTGCCCAACTTCAATCACTGACAAGTAATTAGTGGATGAAAAGGTATTCAGATCCTTCACTGCAGTAAACGTACTAATACTGATGAAACAATCCACTACCAGTAAATACCTGCATTCAAAACCTTAGTCAAGTATGTTATGATCAGCAAGATGTACTTTAAGTGCAGAAAGTAAAAGTACCCGTGCAGTAAGATGTACATTATTACTGCATTATTATTATTATTATTAGTGCAATCTGAAAAGCTCTGAGAATCTGAGTCTATGTCACAGTGATATCCGGTCTGTCCAAAGACAAGGATTGTAATCAATTAGATGTAGAGACTGGCTCCGCCCACTTACCATCAACAAGAAAAACTGTGAGCGAGCAGAGTAAAGTTGGAGAGTGATGTAAAAGCGCTCGACAAAGTAAAATACTGTTTGATTTGTGCGTGCGTGCATCTCATTTGCGCTCTCGAATTTTGACAGTGATTTGCATTCATACTTGACCTGGAGCTGCCTGTAAGCATACACCTTCATTGTGGCACTAAATCATTGAACTCTACCACTCTGTCTGCGTTTCACGAGTCAAGACTGACTCCCAACAACCTGGACTCTTTGAGTCTGTCTGAGAGTTCTTCTCCATGGCCTCCTTCCAGGTTTTATTTTGTCTTTCTTCTGTCCTCTTGACCCCCTGATACCTGTCTGCTGCTTCAGGAGACCTTTGGATCAACCAAGCCTGAAACCTTCCTTCTAGACGACCTCTTTCAGCGCTGGTGTCGACCAGGAACTGACAACCTTCTGGCCACGAGTCCTTGCAGCTTTCTCCCCGATGGAGGCTTTGACAAGGATCCACTCGGACTCCACGTCTCCAGCCGAAGACCTAGTGGACCAGAGTCTCGGCCAGATGTGCTCAGATCACCCACTATCATCTGCATGTCTACAGCTCAAAAGATACTGAAGCCTTGAAGATCAATCTTCTCCTTTCTCTCACAATGTAAAATGTTCAACTGTCAGTGAAGGAGCTGAATATGTATTGTACCACTAACTGCACGTTAAGCTTTTCTCCAGCAGGCGAAGCTGCTGCTGCATTCTGGGAAAGACTCCATCCCCCATCAGCAGGACGAGCATTAAAGACTACAGATGGATGGTTCTATTTATTTTTATTGTTTTATTGGAAACGGTTCAATGTTTCATGAGAAGAGAGGAAGAGTTTAAACATGTTCTGTTGGACCGTCCCCGAGATGAGCTGCTGTAGACCCAGACTAGAGGACTTCCTAGGACACACTGAGCTCCTCTCTCCTCTCGCTGCTTTTGTGGTTTATACAAAAATAAACAAACTTTTAGTTACCACTGCAGGTACTTTTTGTATCTACTCCTAGTAGTACTTTTATCAGGGTTTCCACCAACCAGTATGCAACAATTCTAGTGAAAAACACAACATATCATTACAATGAATAAGGATTTCTCTCTTTAGTGGTCAGTGAGTGGCTCTTAAAAGAGCCTTTGTGTCGTTGATCAGCCGGTAGTGAGGATCTACTTCTTAGCGGCCTTCTCGGTCTTCTTGGGCAGCAGCACCGCCTGGATGTTGGGCAGCACGCCGCCCTGAGCAATGGTCACTCCGCCCAACAGCTTGTTGAGCTCCTCGTCGTTGCGGACGGCCAGCTGCAGATGACGGGGGATGATCCTGGTCTTCTTGTTGTCGCGGGCGGCGTTCCCGGCCAGCTCCAGGATTTCGGCGGTCAGGTACTCCAACACCGCCGCCAGGTACACCGGAGCTCCGGCACCGACGCGATGAGCGTAGTTACCCTTCCTCAAGTGTCTGTGGACACGACCCACGGGGAACTGAAGTCCGGCCCGAGAAGACCTGGTCTTCGCTTTCGCTCTGACTTTTCCGCCTCCTTTTCCTCGTCCAGACATTTTACAGTTTCGGTTATTTCTTCGTTCAGAGAGAAATGTAGCCTCGTGCTGAAGGATCCGGATATTTATAAGAACCAAGCTGCTCTCTGATTGGTTAAAGACAGTGTGTCTATGATCGTCCAATCAGAGAAGAGAAAGTCAAGATCCTGTATTTTGCTCCTTCAGATTAAAACCTGACGATTAAAACGGAAGTTAATGAAATCAAACACATATTGCTCATCTTGTTCTTAATGATTATTATTCTGATTGTCCTTTGTGTTTTTATATAGTTTGATAAAAGTTACAGAACACTTGTGATTGTTGTAAACTTGATAGAAAACAGTTATTGAAGTTAAAGTGGTTTTACAGGACAGTGAGGTATAATACATTACAATAAAACAGTGTATTGTTTGTTCATTTGCTTTAGAGAGCAGGATCAGTGGACAATAATGACACCTGGATAATGATGAAATATAAAGATAAAGGATCTAAAGGCTTTATATGATAAATGTGTATGTTTTATGTTTCATGTCCTTTATTTAAACTGATCATGTGACGGTACTGATTAGTTTTGGGTTCATGATAGTTTGGTCTGTTGGAAAACAGTTAAACAAGTACAATAACAGTTAAACATGTAAAATTAAAGACAGGAAGGATTAAACAATCAATTTTAATCCATATATGTGGAATGTGAACATTATTATTTAAAGTCAGAAAAAAGCATGAATAAATTAAGTTTTATTCTTTAAATCATAATTGACTAGATTCATTTATATAGCTTTATAAACAGTTGATAAAACTATGAAATAAATACAAATGTTAAAACATTTAGTCCTCCTGACTTGAATAATATACTAGAATGTGTCTTTATACGACAGCTGAAATACAATGTTTATATATCTGATTTATTAAACTCACATTTCAACATTCTGAAGCACAGTATTTATTATTAAATCTTATGCTATATGCCTCCGAAACCTGCAATTATTATAAATGTCTAATATGTCTACATAAATCAGGTCGTAATGCTCTGTAAAGTGCGGGTGTGTGGCTCTTAAAAGAGCCGTTGGTGGGTCACTACGGTCGGGTGAGTTTAAGCCCTCTCTCCGCGGATGCGGCGGGCCAGCTGGATGTCTTTGGGCATGATAGTGACCCGCTTGGCGTGGATGGCGCACAGGTTGGTGTCCTCGAACAGACCCACCAGGTAAGCCTCGCTGGACTCCTGCAGAGCCATGACGGCGGAGCTCTGGAAGCGCAGGTCGGTCTTGAAGTCCTGAGCGATCTCGCGAACCAGGCGCTGGAAGGGCAGCTTGCGGATCAGCAGCTCCGTGGACTTCTGGTAACGACGGATCTCCCGGAGAGCCACGGTACCGGGCCTGTAGCGGTGGGGCTTCTTCACTCCGCCGGTGGCCGGGGCGCTCTTACGGGCGGCCTTGGTCGCCAGCTGCTTCCTGGGAGCTTTTCCTCCGGTGGACTTACGGGCGGTCTGCTTGGTTCTGGCCATTGTAGTTAATCGGTCTGCTCTGTGTTCACAGATCAAGAAGGAATGCTGCGTGAGCGGGAACAGCGGCTTTATGAAGGAGCTGCCGGAGTCACAGCGGCGCTGATTGGTCCACACGGGGGGACACGTGCGCTGGACCTGAGCTACTATTGGACGAAAGGAATTCAAAGTAAACCACTCACACAGCGGCGGGAACACGGTCTAAAACCAAAAGAATGAATGAAAGACAACAAAGAGAAGTTCAGACCGTCAGTATTTTGATAATTCAAACTATTTTTACTTTCTTCATAAAACAGCATCAATAATAGATTCATATATATTTGTTCTGTCATTTGAAGTAAATCAAGTTTGAGGTTCCATAGAGAACGATTGTTATTTTCTATTTAATCCTAAATGGCAACATGTCATATAAGTACAACAAAACAAACGGTTCCATACTTTTAAGTAGTACTTCAACAGTAAAAAAACAGATAATATATAACTATTATTAACATCAATGTTTATATACTGTAACAATGTATTTTATGTTGACCTGCAGAGTAACAATAATTTATAATAAATGTTATTTTTATAAAAAAAAAAATAATAAATGTGAAGATACTAAATAATTTTTCTAAATTAGTCGTTTTAGATTCAATGACTTTTTTGTATTAAAGTCAGTTTAAAATATTTAAAAATATTATAGAATGAGTTGAGGACAATTTATGTATTAATGTTCATTTCACTCGATGCGTTTGTATTTCGTAGTGATCGTTGTGAGGAAGAAGCTCTCAGTAGACCGGGTGGTGGCTCTTAAAAGAGCCGTTTGGTGCACTAGTGCTGGTAACTGAGCCGCATCACTTCTTCTTCGCTGCGGCTCTCTTGACCGGAGTCTTCTTCTTCGTGCGTGTCGCCTTGGCGGCCTTCTTGGGGGCAGCCTTCTTGGGGGTAGTTTTTTTAGAGGCAGCTTTTTTAGGGGCAGCCTTCTTGGCTGCGGTCTTCTTCGCTGCCGG
Organism: Cebidichthys violaceus; assembly: GCF_023349555.1. Lineage (NCBI taxonomy): Eukaryota > Metazoa > Chordata > Actinopteri > Perciformes > Stichaeidae > Cebidichthys > Cebidichthys violaceus. The sequence continues at coordinate 308,967 of NW_027176739.1, forward strand.
CTTCTTGGCGGCCTTCTTCGGCGACTTCTTTACCGGTTTCTTAACCGCCTGTTTCTTCACAGGTGTCTTCTTGGGGGTGGTGGCTTTCACGGTCTTCTTCACCGGTTTCTTCGCCGATTTGATAGCGTTGGGCGCCGCCTTGGCGAGCTTGAAGGAGCCGGAGGCCCCTACGCCTGACACCTTGACCAGAGTTCCGTTGGCCACCAGCTTATTCGCCGCGGTGACGATGCGACTCCTGGACGTGGCCAAATCGACGCCTTTGAGGGCCAGCGCCCTCTTGATGCCCGGTAGAGAGACGCCTTTCCGGTCATTGGACTCGGTGACAGCGTCGATAATCATCTTCTGGAGGGACGATCCGGCCTTAGCGGGGCGAGCCGCCGCCTTCTTCTTCGGGGATTTCGGGGCCTTCGCGACCTTTGGGGCTTTCGCCACCGCAGGTGGAGCTGCTGGAGGTTCTTCTGCCATTTCTGCGTGTCCGTGTGGTTCCGCTGTGTCGGTCTGAAGGTGTCCCGGCCGACGGCAGGAGGCGGGTCTTATAAAGCACATGAGAACCGTGGAGAGTCAACCGTCACGGCCGCTCCTCCGTCCTGCTGAAAACATGGCGACACTGTGTGTTTTCTCTTCCACCGTTTTGGGGATAAAACTCACACAAGAGAAGCGTTTTTAAACACAACTGTTATCGCAGCAGCGAGAGGACACTTCCCTCTTCAGACCGAGCTCGAGTTCGGCCACGAGGACTCGTTTATTTAAGTCCAGGAGGCTTCAAACCTCTCGGATACGCGGTGACTTTGTTCTACTCGCAGCGACTTTCCGTCACATTTCTCCTCTAAAAAAGCCTAAAAGTGGTTCTTGTGAAAAGTGTCCGCGGTGTTCCGGTTACCGGAGACACGCGAGGAGACGTTAACACGGGAGTCCGCGCGGTAGCGTGGTCCATTCGGTCAGAATCAGAGGAGTTGTCGGTGGTAGTAAACACAGGTGTGTGTGTGGGTGGTTACCTGTTTCAGGTAGATCCGCAGGCATCGAGCTCACGTCGTCATATTTTAGAATAATAAAATCATTTTGGATTCTTTGACACATTCTCACATTCCTGTTAATAAATGAACAGAATTAATCTAATATTCCAGAACGTGAAGAAAAAAAAACGTCTTTTCTCTGCAGGACTCCAGCTTCTACGTTGTATTTTACTTAATAATAATAATAATAATAATAATATTATTATTATCATTATTATTATTATTGAGGGTTGGTGTCAGAAACAGATTCGGGTTCATTGTAAGTTGTTTCACACGAACATCTGTAAACATCTGTCATTTCTATAAATCCTCTTTTGTAACAAAGAAGCTTTGAAACGTCAGAAAACAAACGTTTAACTTTCATCATGAAACAAAACATGAATAAAGTTAATGTGGTTTAGTTCAGTTTTCATCATAATAAAGATGTTTGACTGAACCTTTAACGTTTATATGGTTGATTTGACAGATTTCTTCTTTATTGTGAAATATCTTCATCCTTAGTTTATAACAATATAATAAAACATAAAGTGACAATAATATAAATATAACTCTTCATGGTCACTGATGAGTCTGTTTCTACATGAGGATCAAAATAATAAAGATGTGTATATATATATATATATATATATATATATATATATATATATATATATATATATATATATATATATATATATATATATATACATACATATATATACACATATATACATATATATATATATACACACACACACACATATATATATATATATATATACACAAACACACATATATATGTATATATATATATACATATGTATATATATATATACATATATGTATATATATATGTGTATATATATATATATATACACATATATATATATACATATATGTATATATATATATATATTCCCTTTCCTTTTTTTTTTTTAGTTCTTCTACTCCTCGTTCTCTTTCTTTTTTTTTTTTTTAGAAAACTTTATTTGAGTTTATACAAAATCTACAGTTTTACAAATACATACATGGTTTACAAGTACACATAAAGGGACAAATACAAAACAAAAGTGCTGTGTGCTCGGGTCAAAAGTCCAACAAATGCCACGGGAGGGACCGGCTCTTATCAACAGTTCTCCTTCTCCTGAGTTCAGTGACTATATGTTTCGCCACCACGTTGCCGTCCATTATAGTCTGTTTCACTACCATTGTACATCGGGTTTTCCATATTTTGAAACATGCAATGCCAACGATGAGCTGGTAAAGTTCTTTTTGTTTGACAGACATCTTTTCATCAAATACTGCAAACATCACAGATTTATAATTCACACTGAAGACCAGGCCGAGGCCTTGAAGGGAGGCCCAGACCTGTTGCGCTCTGTAGTAGTCTATGAACAGGTGGCTCTGTGTTTCGTCCTCGTCGCAATGTATCATGGGACATTTTTTTGTCGTGACGTAGCAGCTCCATGACAACGTGGCTCTTACAGCGAGTCTGTTTACCGACATGAGCCATCGGACGTCTCTGATGCTCTCTGAGAGGTTCTTGTCTTTCAGTGTTTTTAAGACCTCATCACCCTCGTCATCGGTCAAATGTTTGTATTTGACAAGTCCACCATGTTTAAAATCATTGATCCTTTTATAAATACATTTACTAGATAGACTGTTCCAGTCTATCTGTAGATGTTGATATTGATTAATAAAATCTCCATATGATCATTTGTATTCAGGACCTATTCTCAGTTTTCCTCTTCTCTTTCTCCACATGGAGACGTCTCCTAACCAGAGAGCGTTTCTGGAGATGCAGCAGAGATGTTTTTGATAAAGGAAACATGTAGTCTGACGCCGAGCTCTAGAGCCCCTAACCCACCGTGTTCTTTACTTTTATACATCAGTAGTCTTTTGGTCACTTCCCTGGTTGTGCCCCAGATTAAGTTTACACACTGTTTATTTAACTGGATAATCATTTTGTTTGATGGAGGAAAGATGTTTGATAAAAAAAGTAGTTTAGATAGGATGAACGTCTTGACTATATTTACTCTGGATTTGTAATTAGTATTTTTTTTTTCCCATTTTTTCCACCTCTTCTTTAATTTCACACAACTTATTTTCCCAATTTCTTTCACTACTTCTTCTGTCACAAAATATCAAACCCATTATTTTTATTTCTGGCTTTACTTTAATGTTAATATTACATTTATGACATTCATCTCCGATCCAAACTCCTTCAGTTTTGTTATGATTTAATTTAGCTCCGGATGCTAGTTCATACAGAGCTAGATTGTTGGTTAAGGCATCCATCTCCAGCTGGTTTTTGATAATAACAGTGATGTCATCAGCGTAAGCGATGGCTGTGACTTTGGGCATATGACCTACACTTAAACCTGAAATTAAATGATCCGAATTTATTTTTTTAATTAAAGGATTTATGGCGAGGACGTATAAAGCAGCACTCAGAGGACAGCCCTGCTTCACTCCTCTCTCCACTTGAAAAGCTTCAGTTAAAACTCCATTCACATTTACACAGATATTAGATTTAGCGTACAGACATTTCACCATGTGAACAAAGGCATCGGGGAAGCCGTATGACTTCATCACAGTCCAGAGGTAATCTCTGGAGATGTAATCAAAGGCCTTCTTCTGGTCCAGCCCAACAACATAGAAACCTTTTTTATCAGGTTTATGTAAAAGTTCTCTTAATATGCACAAGTTGTCCCACATCAGTCGGCCTTTAATTGCACAAGTTTGTTCTTTATCTATGATTTTGTCTAATATGTCATTTAATCTGTTCATAATTATTTTAGCAAGAATCTTATAGTCTGTATTCATAATAGTGAGATGTCTGTAGTTGTCCAAGTCAGCATCATCACCTTTCTTAAACAATAAACATAAAACACCTTGATAAAAGGAGTCTCCCATACAGCCGCTGTTTATACCTTCGTTGTACACAGCAGTGAGGAGGTTTAAGACGTCGTCGTTGTAAAGCTGATAGAACTCAGTGGGCAGACCGTCAGGACCAGGACTTTTACTGACGTTAAGTTGTTGGATGGCCTCCATCACTTCCTCTTTTCTTATCTCTCCACTAAGATGAGTGAAGTTTAAGTCGCTGTATGAATGCATCGTTTCCAACAGAATATTGACACAGCTTACATCTATGTCTATTCTCTTATATGCATCGACACACAGATTTCTGATTACTTCTCTTTTTTCCTTTTCACAGTAAAAAGTATCACCTTTATGGTTTTTTTATACATTTAATAAATTTAGCTTGAATTTGTTTTTGACTTGATTTCAGAGCATGAATTAAATTCCCTCTGTTATCTAAGTGTGACTGTTTATAAATATTATACAATAACTCATGATTAAAGTTGTCTATTTGTTTCTTAATACTTGTCATAGTTTCCTCATCCACTGTAGATTTTTTTTTCTTCTGTTTCAGACTAATGTATTGCTTCATTAATTCATCATAATATGTATTTTTTGCTTTATTTAATTCTCTGCATTTAAATTTGAAGAAATCTTTCACTCTATATTTCAATATTTCCCATAGTTTAATATTAGATTTGGTTAGGATTTTTAGTTGTGTTATTTTGTGTATTTCCTGTTTTAGCTCCTTTAATAAATCTGTATTTTTTAGGCATTGAGTATTTAGTTTCCAGAAGCCTCTGCTAGCTGAGGTTCCAGAAGATACAGATGTTTTAACTATGAGGTGATCTGAGAAGTCATTTAATATGGTTCTATAATTTACTGCTTTGAAGTGTGACGATACATAAATTCTGTCTATACGAGTTTTGGTGTTTGAGTCAAACCTGGTGAATTCATATCCTGAAGGATTTACAGATCTACATACATCTATTAATTTAGTTTCTTCACATACTTGTTTTAAAAATTTACCTTCTGGGCTCAGTTTGAAGGGCTTCTTACTACATCTGTCTTTGTCTTCAGTAACTGTGTTAAAGTCACCACATAATATAATTTTATAACCTACTGACAATAATTCTCTAAGTCTTTTAAATAAACAGATTTTTTGGGATTTGTCGGGAGAAGTATAAACATTTATTATTCTGTGTTTTTCTCCTCTAAAAAGGCAATCTAGCATCAAAAGTCTGCCTGGAATAATATCCCTTTTTCTAATAATGACAGCATCATGAGTCTTAAAAAAAATGCCGACACCATCAGCGCTGCTCTCACCTATAGATATTACACATTTACCTTTAGGCCACATGTCACACACATTGTCAACGTCGTTACTAGTTTTTAGTCTAAGTTCCTGAGTACATAGAATGTCAAAGTCAGTGTCCAATAAATACTTCATTTTTTGTTGTCGATAAACACTCGACTGAACTCCACGAACGTTCCAGGTGGCGATTTTAAGAAGGCTCATAATGGAGTAGAGGTGAAAGCTATGGTGACGGGTTATTGTTTAAACGTTTCTCATTTTTATGAGAGGTGGAGTGGGCTCGCCTCTTCTTCTTTTTCTTGGTGACCAACTGGAATGGTGCATCGTTCTGTGTCTCACTAGTTGTGGGGGCAGGAAACTCAGGTGTGGGAGAGAAAGAGTCTGATTCTGCACCCGTGGGGGGGGTGGAGAGGGGTGCTGCTGGCTCTCTGGCCAGCTGTCAAACCGATCGAGCTGAATTCTGAGCTGGGGCTCTCACTAGCACTCTCATAATCATTTTCATCACTACTATTCTCACTCACTGATTCACTTACAATAAATAATCTCCCCTCACCTGAAAGAGAGGAGACATCATCATCGGGAGGAGGAGCTGAGGGTTGAAACTCGGATGTGGCAGGTTGATCTCGCTGTGGAGGATGTTGTGGAGGAGCAAGAGGATCTGCAAAGGGCTGCTGGGTCCGAGGAGGTGCAGGTCCCGGCCTCAGGTTTGAGGGATGGAAAAGGGCCCGAAGCTGGTGGAAATCCAGCTGTCCGTCAGGCAGCTGAGGGGATGGAGGAGGATCCGGAGGAGGCTGAGGGGGTGGAGGAGGATCAGGTTGAGGCTGGGGGGGTGGAGGAGGATCAGGTTGAGGCTGGGGGGGTGGAGGAGGATCAGGTTGAGGCTGGGGGAGTGGAGGAGGATCAGGGTAAGGCAGGGGGGGGTGGAGGATTGGACAGCTGCAGGGTGGAAGGATGGGGAGCAGACTGGTGTTGAGATCTCGCCCTGTTGGAGTATGAGGCAGGGCAGCCGAAGAAGGTGTGGCCTTTTTCTCCACACAGGCTGCACTGACTCTCTGCGGGACACTCTTTGGCCTTGTGGCCCAAACCGCTGCATCGCCAGCATTTGACAAAAGTACACTGCTTCACCTGGTGGTCAGCAGAGTGGCAGATGAAGCAGGTGACTGACTGACCGGGGTATATGATGCGTCCGTTGTAGGGACCAAGGGAGATGGAGTTGGGGATGGATACAAGATGTCCGTTGATGTCTTTACGGAGTTTCACCTTGTATCTCCTTACTCCGTACCAGATACCGAACTTATCTACCGGCTTGTTAGTGTGCAGGATATCGCAGTACCTGCTCAGGTATAACTCAATGTCAGCATCAGGTATTCTACCTGTCCAGAACTTCACTATTATAGTGGTTATGTCCATTTGAATTGAAGATTCAATTGTCCAGTCTATCCATCTAGATTCGAAATCTTTTGAGCGTTGGATTTCCAGGAAACGCCTGAGAGGAGCTTCATGAAAGAAGCACAGCTCAAAGTCTCTTTTGCTTGATTGAGCAATGTACGAGTAAACTTCTGATGTGTTGATCCAGGAGGAGTCAAACAAGAGTTTCACCGACATGATCACGGCTGGGAGGTTCACCAACACCAGTGTATTTCAGACGGACCCAAAACTGCCCAAATTTTGAGGAGTATTGAGGAATGACTGTGCGTGGAGCCATAGCAGCTAGCAGCAGCCCAGCCGGGCGCTGAGAGAAGGACACGCTCTGCTTACAGATGTTTTTTTTTGATAAACGCGCACAAGTTCCGCAATGAAAAATTCCCTTTCCCAGGCCACATATACATACATATATTATATAATATACAGAGTAACTCATCAGGTATCAGAGTCAATGGAAATCAACAGAACTTTGAGGTAAGTAGTTGTGCAGCAGCTTCAATATAAAGTGGAAATAAGCAAAATAATAAAGTATCAAGATCAAAAAACACTAAACTTGAGAGAAACAAACAGATGAACATGTCAGTATATTTATGTCATAATTGGTACAATATAAGTTTGTAGTTCTGTCTGAGCACCAAACTGCAACTTCATGTTTTACCCACTTTATTCAGGATGTGAAGTATTATCTCAAGTGTTATCAATTATTCAGGTTTATTCTAAAATCTGTACTGAACAATTTATAAGATGATATTTTGTGGTGACCAGAGGAAAACCAGCTCAAACATAACAAACCTATTATATGTAGATTTATACCATAGTTTGATTATAGCACGAGCTGCTTATTATTGAGGAACCAGAGTCTCATCAGAGCGGGTCAGTGGCTCTTAAAAGAGCCTTTGTGTTGTTGTTGCTGGTCTACATCACGGCTCTACTTTGAGCCCGTGTACTTGGTCACGGCCTTGGTTCCCTCAGACACGGCGTGCTTAGCCAGCTCACCGGGCAGCAGCAGGCGGACGGCGGTCTGGATCTCCCTGGAGGTGATGGTGGAGCGCTTGTTGTAGTGAGCCAGACGGGAGGCCTCACCGGCGATGCGCTCGAAGATGTCGCTCACAAAGCAGTTCATGATGCCCATGGCCTTGGAGGAGATGCCGGTGTCTGGGTGGACCTGCTTCATCACCTTGTAGATATAGATGGCGTAGCTCTCCTTCCTAGACTTCCTCCTCTTCTTGCCGGTCTTGGTGGCCTTAGACACAGCTTTCTTTGAGCCCTTCTTGGGTGCTTTCACGGTGGTTTCCGGCATTGTTGAAATAGTTCAAGAGTCTCTCAAACTAATGTCTCTCTGTCGCTCCGTCTCTGTATTTATTTGTCTCTGATGCTAATGAGGCTGTGCTGTCGCTCGCACAGGATTGGTTAGTTGGTTACGAGACTGAGCACGCGACTGTGAACCGGTTCTACCAGAGATTTAATTTCTAACTATAAAATGAATGGTTGGGAGTAAGTTTCACTACTTTAACTTTCATTATTAGTGGAGGGAAGATTTATTTGAAGACAAAAGTTTGTTGAACTTAACTTGATGATTCTCTTTTACCTACATTGATCGTTGTTTTATTCATAGACCTTCAGTGTAAAAGTACTTTTCATACATCAAATTCAAATGTACAACAATTTACATTCAAGTTAATGTATTAAAAGTACAATGAAATGATGACTGAAGCTTTGCACTTCATTTGTATTCATTATGTCTGTGACTTTTGTTTGTGTATTTATACATTTTGTAAACTTGTTATATATGACTAAATGTTTAAGGACTCGTTTTCTGGATATTTATTCGTCTCATTTAACCTGTATTATATCACAGAGTTGTGTGAAGCTTAACAGTTTATATATATATATATATATATATATATATATATATATATATATATATATATATATATATATATATCCCACGGAGAACACTAAGCAAGGAGGCGAGGAAAGGAGTCAAAGACACACAAAATTGGGAAATGACAAAGAGCCACTGACTTCCAGAAGAGGGAGCAGGAAGCGTTAAACGTCGTGACTCATTTCAGGGTTTCTAGAGCTTCTTCACACAGTTTAGTTCTGTTCTATCAAACTATTGAGTGTTTGAGTCTCTCTGACATTTTGATTCCTTCATGAACACTTTCTGTGAGTCCACATTTCTGCAGACTTTGCCTGAGGGAATTACCCACAATTCATAGCGATGTGACATTAAACACGGGGTTACCAGAGGCCAGAGAGCCTGGAAGGTCTTAGTGGGGACACTGGGACCGGACCCAGGACTCTTTTCTGCAGAACTTTATACCACAATACATCACACCACCGATGATTTAACTCATTCACAGCTTTAACAAACAAAACATACTTTGAACTGTGCGTCTTTCAAGAAGCTCCTCTACAACGATTCCTGGAATTAAATTGAAAGTATTTATTTTAAAGAGTCGCTGTGATAGTGACGCTAACTGGTGATGGAAAAAGAACCTTGTGATTGACAGGTCTCTACGTCACTCCTCCTCTGTCCTAATATGGTCACTTCTTCAAACTGTGGTTCTGCAGGTTGCACCGATCCCTGGAGTGGTATGCTACTGTGGTTCTGCAGGTTGCACCGATCCCTGGAGTGGTATGCTACTGTGGTTCTGCAGGTTGCACCGATCCCTGGAGTGGTATGCTACTGTGGTTCTGCAGGTTGCACCGATCCCTGGAGTGGTATGCTACTGTGGTTCTGCGGTATGCACCGATCCCTGGAGTGGTATGCTACTGTGGTTCTGCGGTATGCAACGATCCCTGGAGTGGTATGCTACTGTGGTTCCTGAAGGCAGGTGCCACTTGAAAGTGGAAGTCCACTGTCTGACAGGCACACCAGTGCAGTCACTTGATGCACATTTAATGAATTGGTTTGATTCACAAACAGCAATGCCGTGAATGTATTTTTTCTGACTTTATTGACAAAGTAGCGCAACACAGTTTTAAATAAAGGAATGTCTATTTTATCTCGTCCATTTTCTTGTTGGGATATATGAAAGGCTTTTGAAAAGACAATGAAGTGATTTACAAATACAATGAAGTATTTGCTGATATAACCTGAAACTGATATTATGGCCAATGTCATTGAGAAATATATATATATATATGTGTGTGTGTGTGTGTGTGTGTGTGTGTGATATTTGCATCAGTCGTGTGCCGTGCTGGAGATCCTTCAACTTACCACAGGGGCTGGGAGACCTCTCTCTCTGAAGAGATGGAACAAAGAGTCGTCTAAAATTGTAAAATTTTCACTTGTTTATTTTGTCCAATTTAAATTACATTTTGTTTGGTTCCAATACAGAGACATCTAAATGATAAACTAACAGAATACACTTTTTGCTTTTGCTTAGATACCGGAGTAATATATTAACAGAGATTGACTACTGCCTTTATGAGGTAGAAGTCACATTCACAAGCTGGTGGTTCATTGTAATGGCTAATGATTAATACAAATTAAAAAAGGATGTGTGTTTGTCTCTGTGAATGCTGGTCTCAGGAGCAGGGGCCTTTGTTTTTGTTCATTACTGCTGCTGGTTGACATCCCTGTAAAAAGATCATTTTAAAATGTAACACAAGCTATAATTACGTGAACGTTCATAATCTGCAATTTTCATATAGGAACACCAAGTTAAAAGTGAGGATCTTACAGGGTCCAGATTCAGGTTTCTTTGGAGTGGTCGGATGAAAATTGTAGCATCATGACCCACATGATCTGTGTTTGTGGATCTTCCAAATGTCTCACATGGTAACCCTCACTGGGAGATGGTATGAGATTCTGAGCAACTCAAATCCTCCCTTTGTCTGAGTTTTGGATATGCCACTAAAATAAAAGCCATCTGGATCTGTATGACTACCTGAAAATAGAAGACAATAATACAAATAACCGACTTGTTTTTGAAAGGTAACTTAATTCAAGAAAAGTACGTCTGTCAATCATGATGCCTGTCTTACTAGTCCTGCAGCAGCAAGTCTATCTTTGGCGTATCGGTTGGGGACTAAGGCCGCATTTTTATCCTCAATACAACAGAAAGAGTGAGTGAACGAACAGTCCTGAAACCTCGGCTATGATCAGCACGAGAGGATAATGACGTTGCAGAAGAAACATGTTGTCTAACGATATCATCGCACACTTTACAGGGATGTGATCCGACGCACGGCATGAATAAATAAATCACTCATCACCGGCGAGAGCAATTTAGTCTACACAAGGGATTTAGCATGGAAAAGTGTTCACTGCAGAAACTTACCTGTGCCTCCAAAGCCACAAACATCCTTGACGTAATTTGAAGAGCAGCTTCTTGAGAAGAATGCGTTTGAGGGGTTCCCCGTCGATCTGAATACAATTCAGGAGAAGATGAACAGTTCCAATAATACTAAAACTGTTCCACGTTATCACGGTGTTGATTAACAGCTTCCCCAACGACACAACAACAATCTTTCCCTTGATCCTGAACCGGAGTTCAAGTTGACAGTTCAGAACCTGGAACATGATGGAATTATAGGCAAATGTATCCATATTCATCATTTTTTATTTTATTTTTTTTATTTTATTTTTTTTATTTATTTTTTACGGGCGCTCTGGTAGCAGCCTTTTATCTAGTTGTTCTGCTCTGACGTCAGCTCAGGGAGGAATCTTTTCTGGACGTGTTGCTCTGTGATTGGACAAAGAACAACGTCAGATCAGGAAGTGTTTGGACACGTAGGAACGTCTCACCGCAACTATTTGAGTCTCCATGTTTACCGTTAAAGTAAAAGAGCATGGTGAACTCGCTCCCTCTACCGATCTGCTCGGGAAAACTTTGGATGATGAAATCTGCTGATGGATTGCAAACGTTCTTCGACCTGCCGCCACACGGCTGTAACGTGACACCAGAGATTTATTCTTCATGAAGATGATTTAAAAGCAGTTAGACACGTTTAGAGACTTTAAAGAGCTAAACCCCAAAAACTACTTCTGAGAGATGAAAACCAGTGTATATGTGTATTTAGTAGTGCTGTCTATCATCTCACTGTTATAAATATACGTTGTATTTCCTCACCAGGTGTGACAGCTACCATGAACAAGGACAGTACAGTTTGTCTACATGAGTAAGACTCAGTCACTGTCAAAGTCTGTTAATAAGGGTCTCAAGATAAAACTCAACTGTTGAAGTCTTCAGGTCAGGTCTAGTGGAGCTGTGTCTGTCTCTGGTCTCGGCCTTTGGGTGTCTCAGCCACTGACCCAGACAGGCTGACTGTTGCGTTCGTATGTCTCATGTAGTTGATGAGGTTGCAGACGTGGAGCTCTTTAAGTCAAGGGTTAGTGACGTGGCCAACTCGCCCTCAGCAGGCTCTCACTAATCAAGTCCTCTTTTAGGTTCTGATCCTTTGGGTCCTACTAAGTTACTGGACTGGAGATCCTGTGGGTTAGGCTTAGAGGGAAATGTGGGTTTTGTGATTTGTCTTATTTGATTGACCGTCACGTCTCAAAATCTTGTTTTACAATTGTTCTAGGTCACAGCTCTGTAGTGCCTTTTTTAATTGTTTTTATACTGGATGACAAAACGCATACTGTCAGTGTAAAGATGGACCATTTCTCTTATTTCAGTGGTAAAACGGATCAATCCTAAACAATGTGTGAAATACATTTGTTAAATGAATGCAGGTTTGTTTTGATTCGGTACCGTGGTCTTTGTGTCCAGTTCAAAACATTAAAGTGATTTACATGAAACACAATGCATAGATATCTGTTAGTGGTAAATGTTTAACAAAAACTTAAACAAACAGAAAGCATTGTTTCATTATTTAAAAAGTATTAATTTTCAAAAATGTTAAAAAAGTACTCTTAAGAGCCTTTTAGATCCGAGTTTATTTTTTTAATTAAAGGATTTATGGCGAGGACGTATAAAGCAGCACTCAGAGGACAGCCCTGCTTCATTCCTCTCTCCACTTGAAAGGCTTCAGTTAAAACTCCATTCACATTTACACAGATATTAGATTTAGCATACAGACATTTCACCATGTGAACAAAGGTATCGGGGAAGCCGTATGACTTCATCACAGTCCAGAGGTAATCTCTGGAGATGTAATCAAAGGCCTTCTTCTGGTCCAGCCCAACAACATAGAAAACTTTTTTATCAGGTTTATGTAAAAGTTCTCTTAATATGCACAAGTTGTCCCACATCAGTCAGCCTTTAATTGCACAAGTTTGTTCTTTATCTATGATTTTGTCTAATATATAATTTAATCTGTTCATGATTATTTGAACTTGAGATATGAACTCTCTACATCTACCGCTCTGCTCAGTAAACTTTGGTTGATGGAGAGCATACCGTGTCGTTAAAGCTTATCTGAGGACGTAAGAGAGGACTGCTGGAGACCTTTTAGTGGGCGTGGTCTAGTGAGAGGCGCCAAACTCTTTCCTTTCCTTTTTCAATATTATTAATTTGAATGATTCTTGTCTTCATGTCTCTCTAGTTTAGTTTAAAACTTTTCTATTAAAAAACTTAAATACGTAAACTTAACTCAGCTTTTAATACCATGAATCAATGTTTTTATGAATTAATGTCCAAATATGTAAACCGTTCATAATTTGGTAGGAATAAATAATCAATACCTCTATTACAATTTTTCTCAATTGCTAAAACACTAAAACCCATTGGCTGAACAAAGATCTCAGTTGCCTGAACTCATTTAGTTACTTGTGCAGTCTGTTGTCAATACCTTAAACTATTTCACATGATAAAACACAATTTGCAGATCTCACTTAGACTTTTCAGCAAAACTCTAAACACATTCTCAGTCTCAAAACACATTCTGCACTCTAATGCACATGTCATCCATACTGGTAAACACAAGTGGCAACAATCAAATACAAATAGAGAACACATGTCATTGATTAAACACAATCACTCAAAATTGATTTCACTTGTATCAAATGATGTGACACAACTAATATAAGCCAGTTCAGAGAGCAAACAGGTGGTTGAAGGTGGGAAGGAGAACAGTCTGAGAATGGATAGAAGAAATCATGTGAGAGGACGAGGACGAGGACGAGGACGAGGACGAGGACAAGTGCGTGTGCGTATGCGTATGCGAGGTGGGCGACGAGGAGGAGGGCAAGAAAGAGGAAGAGGAGGACAAAGAGTGGAAATATCTGATGAAATTCGAGCAACAGTCATAGACCATGTTATAGTCCACGGACATTCACAGAAGAGAACAGGTACAGTAAACTACTGTATTTTTGTAATTGCAAATTTACTGTACTACACTATATGCAGCTGTTTCAATAGTCATTTGTAAAGTTCATCACTGTATGTATTGTACTGCATGAATATTTTTTGTAACTGCAAATCTACTTTTTGTAGAACTGCAAGGCTGCCACATGCAGGTGGAAGGAGAGCTATATTCACTCAGGAGCAAGAGGCCGTTATAGTGGGCATGGTCCTTCAAGATACTTTAATACGACTCAGAGAAATACAGGAACGAGTGATACAAGACAACACACACTTCCAGGGAATGGACAGTGTGAGCATTTCCACAATTGGCCGTGTCCTCCATCGTAACAGGATGCGAATGAAACAAGTATACAGAGTACCTTTTGAGCGCAACTCACCAAGGGTGAAAGAACTGCGAGGTTGCAGGTTCATATCAACAAAGAACAAGAATTACAGTATCACAGAGACAAAGGACATGTTTGTGAGATGCAGGGTACCGTACTGTAACAATAGGGGTACAAGGAGGAGGAAGAACAAAAGAAATTGCAAAGAGCAAAGCAGAGTAGTAATTTCTGATCAATTTTGAGCTACTGTAATAGAATATGTTTTTGTTTATCAAAAGACAATGACGGATAAATATGAAATTTGTTTTGAGATTACAAACCTACTTCTCCCTGAGAACTATATGTTTTGAACAATGTGTTTTCTATTTATTGGTGTATTGTTTACTGACTGCGTGATAGTGTATATTATTTTGATCACTTTGTTTATGATTTGAGAGCAGTGTTTGATTTTGAGCACAGGTAAAACTGTTTTGAGGCAAAAGTTTCATTTTGCAAGAGGGTTCAGAGGTTTTGTAAATAGTGCTTGAAGATGAGGTTTTGTGTTTACAGTTTTGAGAAAATGGGTGACCGTTTCAAGAAATATGTCTTAGCAATCGAGAAAAACTGTAAACATATTTCCTCATAAATCCCAATAATAAAAGTAATTAAAGAAAAGTTTCAGAGGTTTAATGGTAAAAATCAAGACTACAAAAACATTTCATACTTATAGAGAACTCACATTTAAAACAGTTTTATTTTCATTTCATAGAATGAGTTGTAGTTTTCATAAATTGAATAAAGCATAAGGTGACAACATACATACATTTACTCATGGTCATAACATGATCAAAATATAGATAAAGTAAACTAATCACTACATCCTTTACACAACACTAATATTGAAGTCAGATGGTTAGTTTTATACAATAAGTTATGTAATCTTATTTTTATTAAAAATATCAGTAGAATATAGTTTGTTGTATTTGATAATACATTATTGATAAACCTCTTGTGTACTTTGTCAGTTTGAAATGTATTTAGCTTTATAAACTTGCTTTGAAGTGTAACAAAGTGTTATTTAAATATAAGGATAAAATACGTCTCTGTAGTTCTTTGTGAGCGGCTCTTAAAAGAGCCTTTGTGTCGTTGATCAGCCGGTTGTGAGGATCTACTTCTTAGCGGCCTTCTCAGTCTTCTTGGGCAGCAGCACCGCCTGGATGTTGGGCAGCACGCCGCCCTGAGCAATGGTCACTCCGCCCAGCAGCTTGTTGAGCTCCTCGTCGTTGCGGACGGCCAGCTGCAGGTGACGGGGGATGATCCTGGTCTTCTTGTTGTCGCGGGCGGCGTTCCCGGCCAGCTCCAGGATCTCGGCGGTCAGGTACTCCAGCACCGCCGCCAGGTACACCGGAGCTCCAGCACCGACACGATGAGCGTAGTTACCCTTCCTCAAGTGTCTGTGGACACGACCCACGGGGAACTGAAGCCCGGCACGGGAGGAGCGGGTCTTCGCCTTCGCTCGGGTTTTACCGCCGGTCTTTCCTCGTCCAGACATTTTGTAGTTGGTTTATTTCTTCGTTGATTGCGAGAGAAATACGTCCTAATTATGAAGGAACCGGATATTTATAAGAAACAAGCTGCTCTCCGATTGGCCAAAGAGAGCGTGGCTGTGATCGTCCAATCAGAGAAGAGTTGAAATTGATTTCCTTTTTTACCAGCAGAGCTTCGTTTTTCCAGCTCCTGCTAAATAAAGGCTGACCGATTACAGTTTTTTTCAATCGCTAACAAGCGCTTACCCATACTTCAGATACTTTTTCTAAACTCTTAACACAGACTCACACCTACAAACCACAATTGGTGAAATGGATAATTTTCTTCTCAAAAACACATTTTGTTAAATATATACCAACTCTTCATTTCAAAATAGAACACATCTTTCTCTGCACACACTAACTTTACCAAAACACTGGAAATCTGACTCAAAATGAAATTATTCTGTCAAAGAATAACTTGTTATTCTCTTGTCTGCTATTGCTGACATTACCAAAACTGCATAGACTTTTATGTTTCAGTTTTACAGGTATTTGCATGCAAAACATGCAATCCACTGTTTTTACACTAAATTTCTTGGTTGGGAACTGTAAGTCCACATTCAAAACCATTCCAGTAAAAACCAAATCAGTTTTTTTTCCCTTTACTGTTTACTACAGGAGGTACAGTATAAATACTGTTTACAGTATGATAGAACAGAAAAAGTTTTACAGTATTGCTTCCAGTGAACAAAATATCCATGAAACACACAAGAGCATTCTGAACAAAAAAACAACCGCAAAAAGCCCAGATAAAAAGGGGGGGAACTAAAAAAAAGCACAAAATTCCTGTATCTAATCTCTGCGATCTTCAGGGTTAGGCCACACGTTTTCATCAACATCGCATCTGATATTATCCAAGGCGATGCACCTGGGATAAAACCACTTGGAATGTCGGATCCACCCTTGGCAATCATCAACTGTGATGTCCCTGCAGCCAGCATCCATGGCTTCAAGGAGGGACATCTGGTCATGTGGCTGATGGTCATAAACCTTCCACCTCCATGCAGAAAAGAACTCCTCTGTGGGGTTGAGGAAAGGTGAATAGGGTGGAAGGAAGAGACGTACCAGTCTTGGGTGGACTTCAAACCATGTTGTTATTGCTTGCGAATGATGGAAAGCCACATTGTCCCAGGTGATTACAAAGGTCCTCATGTTTTCACCCTCCTGATCCTGCTCTGGAACCAGGCGCTGGTGGAGATCATTGAGAAAGGCAAGGAGGCGCTCGGTATTGTAGGGTCCAACCTGACATCTGTGAAGGAGTAATCCTGCATTTGCAATTGCTGCCCACATGGCAATGTTTGCCCCTCTCTGTCCTGGCACATAAACTGTGGCCCTTTTTCCAATGACATTTCGTCCACGTCGACGCCTTTTGGCCAGATTGAATCCTGCCTCATCTATGTATATGAATTCATGAGGGGCCTGGTTGGCCTCCAATTCCATAACTCTCTGAAACAAAGTTTATGTAAATCATGTCATTACTGTATACCACACTGTACTGTAACCTATTACTGTGTAGGTTACCTACTTGAAAAGTGCAAAGCTTATAGAACTGGACATTGAATTGAAGATACACTATACCTGGACATATTGTCGTCGTAGCTCCTTGACTCTCTCACTGTTCCTCTCAAAGGGAACAGTGTAGAGCTGCTTCATCCGCACTCTGTGTTTGGACAATGTCCACGTAATGGTTGTGAGGCTGATGCTATCGATATTGTCAAATATCCCATGGTCCTCCACAATTCTACTTTGAATTTCATGCAGTTTTATTGCATTATTTGCAACAACCATTTCTACAATGGCAAGCTCTTGATCATTAGTGAGGAGCGTTCCTCTTCCCCCAGAGGGAGGAAGACGTTGCATTCTTTAGAGGGACAAACAATTCAACATATGCATTACTGTATGGCCTTATTGACACGTCAAGTGAGAATAGAAACAATCCATGTAAAATGCAATACTTACCTGTTGGTTTGTTGAAAGATGCGTAGAATGGAGGCAACCGTTGACGCCTCAAATTGGGCTGCACTCTTTCACCAGCCTCTCTTAGTGAAAGACCGTGGTTGACTACATGGTCAATGATAGTGGCACGAATTCCATCACTGATTACTGTTCTTGCAGCCCTTGGAATGCCACCACCACGCATTCTTACACCTCTACCTTGCCCTCTCCTTGGGCCTGCTCTTCTCCCTGCTCCTGCTCCTCTCATTGCTCCTCTCACTGCTCCTCTCACTGCTCCTGCACCTCTCACTGCACCTCTCACTGCTCCTGCACCTCTCACTGCTCCTCTCACTGGGCCTGCTCTTCTCCCTGGGCCCCTTGCTCTTGTTCTTACTCTTCCTCGTCCAGACATTACAGTGTTTGTCTTTTTCTGTTTCTGTTTCCAAAGACATCACTCCTCAAAGTCCTCCTTTCACTGTATAAGTAATGCCACTGAGTCTAAGCCAGACTGGAATCAGCTGTGGTTTGCCCAATTTACCCAACATAAATCAGCTGTGTGTCAATTATTCAATTGTTTGTTTATTATCAACTGAGATATATTGTTTTAGAACTGATATCATTGCAGAAGAGGTTTTTAGACTGTATCTAAGGTTTGGAATATTGTTTTTGCCATTGTGGGATGTTGTGTGTTAACATTCGTAAATAATAGAAAAACAATCCATAATTTTGTTGGGAGGTATAGCTTGTCTGTTAAGAAAATGTAAGCATTGTGGAAATGTGTTCACTGACTGCATATTGTTTGAAAACGACATGAAATGTGTGAATGGTATGGCCACAAAAAACCGATGCTGTGCTAATTGTGTTTAGAGTTTTGAAAATGTGACCACTGGTTGGACAAACGCTTGGTAGCGCCTGAAAAAAACTGTAAACCGGGACTTGATTACATATATTACACATCATGTTGTTCTTCTTCCCTTTATTATTCTGTTAATCGTCTATATAAGTCTCTCAAATCAATAACTTTACAGAAATATTTGTATAAAGGTTACACACAATAATAATAATAATACATTGTGATAGTTTCCTGGTAAAACCTTAAGTCACTCATTTTAATACCACATTACAGCGTTCTATATACTGTATATACATTATTATTATGATCTGTTTGCACACACTTATAACAGCAGGTTTATGCAAATAGAAAACATGAATAATAATTACAGCAAGATTTAGTCAATTTAGTCAAATTTAAAGAAAATGAAAGACAATAGAAACACAGCTGTTTGTGATTGTGGAAATATTGAGAGTATTAAGCATCAAGATATATTACAGGACAACGTTTATTGAAAATATACTCAAATATAAAATCATATGGGAAAAAGTATTACAAGCAAATTATACAAAACATCGTTGACTTTAAATTTATTAAACCTGGTTTGAGGTTTTGTTTGGTTTTTTTTGTTTTATAGGATTGGTGGAAAATTATGACATCTGAGAAATAAAAATATAAAAACATTAAGATAATAAAGAATCTAAAGGCTCTTTATGATGTTATATATATATATATATATATATATATATATAGTTGGGGTAAATGTTTGACATATGTTTTCTCTTATTGTGGGTTTTTTGTTGTATTTGATGAGAGAAGTGTTTATGATGAAGATTATTGTATATATTTGATGAAAGTGTCTCCATGAGGTTCAACACGATATGTGAAGATGAAGACGGTCGACTTGTCTGGTTTATGAGGATGAATTTAAAAATTAAATTTGATAAAAGTTGTCAAAAAAAGTACAAAAAAGTCATAATAAAAACCCACTTACACAGTTTGAGAAAGTCACCAGTATTTAAAATCTTTTTTTTTTTAGTATATGAATCTATGAAAAGTAAACTGGTGTAAAATATGGGAACAAATTATAGAATATGAAATTAACGAACAATATGCTGATGATCCAACATTTTCCATTTTAATTTCTCATGAACTAAAAATAAAATCTGAATTATTAATAAAAGTATCACTAAGTATCTTTAAATGGTACTTCCACTATAATATTATTCAGCAGGAAACTTCTTTTGTTATAGTTATATTACACAGATTAGACTTTTTCCATTTAAATTACCACACAAACTATAATATATATTTATATTTTACTACATTAGGAGTTATGTTTGAGTCTGTTCAGTCAACAAATATTAGTTTGGAAAAAAAATTGGTTAACTTCTGTACCAAATTAAATATAAAATCACTGAGTATCTATCCAGAAAAAAATTAAACAAACTTAAGGTAATTACGTGAAGAGATAAATAAAGTTCTACTTATGTTCACTTTGTTACGTTAAGGTCTTGCAAAGCTTTATGATGAAGTATAAATATTATAAACTAGTTTCTCCATACATTTAGATGGATTTATACAGTTAAAGAGGAACCAGAGTCTCATCAGAGCGGGTCGGTGGCTCTTATAAGAGCCTTTGTGTGGTTGTTGCTGGTCTACATCACGGCTCTACTTGGAGCTCGTGTACTTGGTCACGGCCTTGGTTCCCTCAGACACGGCGTGCTTAGCCAGCTCACCGGGCAGCAGCAGGCGGACGGCGGTCTGGATCTCCCTGGAGGTGATGGTGGAGCGCTTGTTGTAGTGAGCCAGACGGGAGGCCTCACCGGCGATGCGCTCAAAGATGTCGCTCACGAAGCAGTTCATGATGCCCATGGCCTTGGAGGAGATGCCGGTGTCTGGGTGGACCTGCTTCATCACCTTGTAGATGTAGATGGCGTAGCTCTCCTTCCTGGACTTCCTCCTCTTCTTGCCGGTCTTGGTGGCCTTAGACACGGCCTTCTTTGAGCCCTTCTTGGGCGCTTTAACGGTGGTTTCCGGCATTGTTGAAGCAGTTCAAGAGTCTCTCAAACTGATGTCTCTCTCTGTCGCTCCGTCTCTGTGTTTATTTGTCTCTGATGCTAATGAGGCTGTGCTGTCGCTCGCATAGGATTGGTTGGTTACGAGACTGAGCACGCGACTGTGAAGCGACCGGTTCTACCAGAGATTACATTTATAGTATTACTACTCCTGCTGAAATGTACTGCAGTTATGAAGTACAGTAGCTATACTACTGTAGTAGAAGTACCATTTAAAGATACTTAACGATAGACACATCATACTTTTATTATACCAACTATAAACCAAACTGTCGGTTATTTTGTGTTCTTGAAGCCTTTCTAAGAGAATCTGTTGTAATACTTCATAAAGTACTCTAGATGATTACTGGACAGGAAGTACTTTGTGTTCCAACGTCCAGAACATCAACAGTAACAGTAGAGTTCTATGTGACTCTGCAGATGTTCTGCTGTTCTTTGGTCACAAAGGTCACATTCTTTGTTCCATTTATTGATGTCATAGAACACTTCATCTAATAAACGTCGTTATTTAGGTCTTATACTGTTCAAAGCACACAGTGTGTTCATATAGTGATTATGGATGATGAACTCAGGATATGAACTCTTTAAAGATGTGATTGGCTCTTAAAAGAGCCGTTGTGTTGTTGTGTTGTGTTGTTGTGACGTAACGTCTCGGTGGTCTAGCCTCCGAAGCCGTACAGGGTTCGGCCCTGCCTCTTCAGAGCGTACACCACGTCCATGGCGGTCACCGTCTTCCTCTTGGCGTGCTCGGTGTACGTGACGGCGTCACGGATCACGTTCTCCAGGAAAACCTTCAGCACACCGCGGGTCTCCTCGTAGATCAGACCGGAGATACGCTTCACTCCGCCGCGGCGAGCCAGACGACGGATGGCGGGTTTGGTGATGCCCTGGATGTTATCACGGAGCACTTTACGGTGACGCTTAGCGCCTCCTTTACCGAGTCCTTTTCCTCCTTTCCCGCGGCCGCTCATTGTGAGTCAGCTGGTGTTGGATCGTTACAGACGAATGAGACGAGAGAGGAACGAGCGGCTGTATTTATGGCTCATCTGAGGACGTAAGAGAGGACCGATGGAGACTCTTTAATGGGCGGGGCTGAAACTCATCGGTCCGTCCCACAAAACTTATTTATTTTTTAATTATTATTTATATATTTTAAAGATAATTCGGACTTCCTGCATTTATAGTTAAATGTTTTCATAATGAACATTTAGAGCCTCGTATAATATAGTATTATACATATTTAGTCATTTTTAACATGTTAGTAAATTGATTATCAATAACAATAACGTCTCATTCTTGACCTTTTTATTTGTAAATAACTCTCTAAAGTCTTGTTAATAATATTTTGACTTTTTTTCAGATATTTTCTAAAATCAAACTTTACATTACCATAGTGTTATTTATTGATATTCAGGTTCATATCTGTTGTTATATTGTGACTTTATGAGGTTGTTGAACACAAGATGGCAGCAGAGAAAACATCATGAAGAGCTGAGAGGAAATCATTAACAGAGCAGAGACGTTTATATAACTGTGGAAAAAAACATGTGAATTATTAATATTGTGTTTTTTTATTGTAAAATCTGAATTATGTTTGATGCGAAAACCTCTTAGATTCGTTTTTTCTTTTATATATAATATTTATAATATTTAAAATAGTAAAAATGTAACAAACCTAATAAATGCTGTACAGTAGCGTCCCAAAGTTCACACGTTTAGGTGCAGTTTACCTATTTTAATAAATGAATCGTTAAAATCAAACCAAACTTATTTTATTGAATCTTGAGAAAGAAAGAAATTTCCTCAAATTCAAATGTTTGTCTATAAATGTCACAACTTCAGCCAGGCTTTAGTTTTTCATTTGTCTGTCTCCTGTTTTGCCACACTAACTCTCATGTCATTTCAGAATCTGCCACTCCCCCCCCCCCCCCCCCCGCTCTGCACTAATTGCTGATTTCATTTCACCTGGCCTGCCCCACCTCCATACTCACCTGCTCCTCATCAGCAATCAGCCCCTCAGTGTATATGTACCGGCCCATTTCCCTCAGTTCTCTGCCAGATTGTCTAGTGTGTTTCCCTTGCTATCCAGCAACCTGTCATTCCGATTCTGATCCTGATTATCCGTGTATTGACCTGCCTTTTTGGACTTTGGACCTTCTCTTTTGCCTGCTCCCACTGGATTTGTTTGCCACGCGGGTTACTACCTGGTTTGACATCTGCTGGTTATTAAACCCGGTTTCTACACCTGAACTGTTTTCTGTGTCGTGCTATTGGGTTCTTGTCTGTCGTTTTGTGATACCTGACAGTACAATCTGGCCAAAAATGAACCCAGCCAACATGGAGAAAATAAGGCAGGAAATGGCAGCACAAGCTGCTGCCCTACACCATCATGAGAAGCAATTCACAGGAATGCCTATCACCTTGTTCGCATCCGGGAGGGGGATGAGTGGAAGACGGCGTTCAACACCCCTAGAGGCCACTATGAGTACCTGGTTATGCCTTTCGGACTCACTAATGCTCCTGCAATATTCCAAGCCTTAGTGAACGATGTGCTCCGGGATTTTCTCAATGTGTTTGTGTTTGTATATCTTGACGATATCCTCATCTTTTCAAAGACTGAACGGGAACATGTGCAGCATGTCCGCAGTGTTCTCCAGAGACTCCTAGAGAACCAGCTGTTTGTGAAAGTGGAGAAGTCTGAGTTCCATGCCACTGAGGTGTCGTTCCTGGGATACATCATTTCAGTTGGACGTATTCATATGGATCCCACCAAGGTTAAAGCGGTGGCGGATTGGCCGGTTCCCACCACTCGGAAGAAGCTTCAACAGTTCCTTGGGTTTGCCAATTTCTATCGTAGGTTTATCCGCAACTATAGTTCTGTGGCAGCTCCCCTGACAGCCCTCACCTCCCAGAAGATAGCCTTCCAATGGTCCCCTGCTGCAGAAAGGAGGTTCAAGGAGTTAAAATCACGGTTCTCTTCTGCTCCCATTCTCATCTTTCCAGATCCTGAACACCAGTTTGTTGTGGAAGTGGATGCGTCAGACTCCGGGGTGGGGGCAGTCCTGTCTCAGCGGTCAGCTGAGGACCAAAAGTTACACCCATGTGCTTTTTTCTCCCGCAAGTTGTCCCCAGCAGAAAGGAATTACGACGTCGGAAACCGGGAGTTACTGGCTGTCAAACTGGCTCTCGAGGAGTGGAGGCACTGGTTGGAGGGGGCAAAGCATCCGTTTGTGGTGTGGACCCTGACCTCATCTCAGCTTTCCATAGGGACCATCCTGACCAGCCCGGTGGGACGTCAGGAGCCGTCCCTAGAAGGGGAGGTTCTGTCACAACTTCAGCCAGGTTTTAGTTTTTCATTTGTCTGTCTCCTGTTTTGCCACACTAACTCTCATGTCATTTCAGAATCTGCCACTCCCCCCCCCCCGCTCTGCACTAATTGCTGATTTCATTTCACCTGGCCTGCCCCACCTCCATACTCACCTGCTCCTCATCAGCAATCAGCCCCTCAGTGTATATGTACCGGCCCATTTCCCTCAGTTCTCTGCCAGATTGTCTAGTGTGTTTCCCTTGCTATCCAGCAACCTGTCATTCCGATTCTGATCCTGATTATCCGTGTATTGACCTGCCTTTTTGGACTTTGGACCTTCTCTTTTGCCTGCTCCCACTGGATTTGTTTGCCACGCGGGTTACTACCTGGTTTGACATCTGCTGGTTATTAAACCCGGTTTCTACACCTGAACTGTTTTCTGTGTCGTGCTATTGGGTTCTTGTCTGTCGTTTTGTGATACCTGACAGTACAATCTGGCCAAAAATGAACCCAGCCAACATGGAGAAAATAAGGCAGGAAATGGCAGCACAAGCTGCTGCCCTACACCATCATGAGAAGCAATTCACCGCTATGGCGACGGCTCTCCAGGAGACTTCTGCACGCCACAACCAACATTTGGAGGCTCTGAGCAATCAGCTTCAGCAGCTCATACAGCCCAGACAAACGCCAGCGGTTTCACCACCCACCAGTCCTTCTGTTCCCACTGTTCTGGGTCCAGAACCCCGCTTAAGTGCTCTGGAGCGCTTTTCTGGAGCTCCAGGTACCTGCCGCTCTTTTCTGACTTTGTGCAAATTGACTTTTGAACTTCAGCCTCTCACATATCCCACTGAGAGGTCAAGAGTGGCTTTCATGATCACCCAGCTTACTGGGCGGGCTCGGGACTGGGGCACCGCTGAGTGGGAGAAGCAGTCGGCTTTCTGTTCTTCTGTGACTGCCTTCTCTGAGGGTCTTCGGAAGGTGTTCGATCACGCTACCCCTGGTCGAGAGGCTGCTCGTGGACTGTTAAACCTGGTTCAGGGGAACCGGAGAGTGACTGATTATTCCATTGAGTTCCGGACACTTGCTGCGGAGAGTGACTGGAACGCTTCCTCCCTGACTGACGCTTTCTACAACGGCCTTTCTGATGGCATCAAGGATGAGCTGGCGGCTCGGGATCCTCCGACTGATTTGGACACGCTCGTCGCCACGGCCATCCGCATTGACGGGCGTCTCCAAGAAAGGAGACGAGAGAGAGCGCTGATCAGTACTCCCCGGAGCCTTCCACGTCCTCCATCGTCGCCTCCCACTTCAATGTTTTCTCCTCCCACCGGTGCCTCTGGAGACCCGGTTGAACCCATGCAACTTGGCCGGACCAGGCTGTCAGCGGCTGAACGACAGCGGCGCCAAAGGGAGAACTGCTGCATGTACTGTGGGCAGGGAGGTCATTATGTGTCTTCCTGTCCAGTAAAAGACAGGGCTCACCAGGAATCCAGAGGGCGCTGGTGAGCCATATCATGAACTCTGAAATGCCCTCTCGTCCACTACTTCACGCCCAGCTCAACTGTAATGGACAATCACACGCTGTCTCTGTCCTCATTGACTCCGGGGCCGATGCCAACCTTCTGGATCGTGGTCTTGCCATGCAACTGGGTATTAACCAGGAACCCTTGGTCGAGCCTATCAAGGCGACTGCTCTGGATGGGCGCCTCCTCTGCACAGTAACCCACCGCACTGTTCCTCTTCATCTGGGCATATCTGGTAACCACACTGAATCACTTACCTTTCACCTGATAAATACTCCTCAGCACCCAATCATCCTGGGGTTTCCTTGGTTAATAAAACATAATCCACATATTGACTGGGGGACTGGTTCCATTCTACAATGGAGTGAACATTGTCATGCGGTCTGTCTGAAATCTGCTTTGCTACCTGCCTTCAACACCTCTTCCTCTAATGAGCTCCCAGATCTCTCAGGTGTCCCATCCGAGTACTATGACTTAAGGGAGGTGTTCAACAAAGTACGGGCCACATCGCTTCCCCCACACCGCCCGTACGATTGTGCCATTGACCTCCTCCCTGGCTCATCACCGCCAAGGGGGAGACTCTTTTCTCTGTCAGCCCCTGAAACCAAGGCCATGGACGACTACATTAACAACTCACTGGCAGCAGGCATCATCCGTCCCTCTTCATCCCCTGCTGGAGCCGGATTTTTCTTTGTGGATAAGAAGGACAAATCCCTCCGACCCTGCATCGATTACCGCGGTCTGAATGATGTCACCATTAAAAACCGGTACCCCCTCCCTCTCATCTCTTCTGCATTTGAACTGTTACAAGGGTCTTCTGTGTTTACCAAGCTTGATCTCAGGAATGCCTATCACCTTGTTCGCATCCGGGAGGGGGATGAGTGGAAGACGGCGTTCAACACCCCTAGAGGCCACTATGAGTACCTGGTTATGCCTTTCGGACTCACTAATGCTCCTGCAATATTCCAAGCCTTAGTGAACGATGTGCTCCGGGATTTTCTCAATGTGTTTGTGTTTGTATATCTTGACGATATCCTCATCTTTTCAAAGACTGAACGGGAACATGTGCAGCATGTCCGCAGTGTTCTCCAGAGACTCCTAGAGAACCAGCTGTTTGTGAAAGTGGAGAAGTCTGAGTTCCATGCCACTGAGGTGTCGTTCCTGGGATACATCATTTCAGTTGGACGTATTCATATGGATCCCACCAAGGTTAAAGCGGTGGCGGATTGGCCGGTTCCCACCACTCGGAAGAAGCTTCAACAGTTCCTTGGGTTTGCCAATTTCTATCGTAGGTTTATCCGCAACTATAGTTCTGTGGCAGCTCCCCTGACAGCCCTCACCTCCCAGAAGATAGCCTTCCAATGGTCCCCTGCTGCAGAAAGGAGGTTCAAGGAGTTAAAATCACGGTTCTCTTCTGCTCCCATTCTCATCTTTCCAGATCCTGAACACCAGTTTGTTGTGGAAGTGGATGCGTCAGACTCCGGGGTGGGGGCAGTCCTGTCTCAGCGGTCAGCTGAGGACCAAAAGTTACACCCATGTGCTTTTTTCTCCCGCAAGTTGTCCCCAGCAGAAAGGAATTACGACGTCGGAAACCGGGAGTTACTGGCTGTCAAACTGGCTCTCGAGGAGTGGAGGCACTGGTTGGAGGGGGCAAAGCATCCGTTTGTGGTGTGGACCCTGACCTCATCTCAGCTTTCCATAGGGACCATCCTGACCAGCCCGGTGGGACGTCAGGAGCCGTCCCTAGAAGGGGAGGTTCTGTCACAACTTCAGCCAGGTTTTAGTTTTTCATTTGTCTGTCTCCTGTTTTGCCACACTAACTCTCATGTCATTTCAGAATCTGCCACTCCCCCCCGCTCTGCACTAATTGCTGATTTCATTTCACCTGGCCTGCCCCACCTCCATACTCACCTGCTCCTCATCAGCAATCAGCCCCTCAGTGTATATGTACCGGCCCATTTCCCTCAGTTCTCTGCCAGATTGTCTAGTGTGTTTCCCTTGCTATCCAGCAACCTGTCATTCCGATTCTGATCCTGATTATCCGTGTATTGACCTGCCTTTTTGGACTTTGGACCTTCTCTTTTGCCTGCTCCCACTGGATTTGTTTGCCACGCGGGTTACTACCTGGTTTGACATCTGCTGGTTATTAAACCCGGTTTCTACACCTGAACTGTTTTCTGTGTCGTGCTATTGGGTTCTTGTCTGTCGTTTTGTGATACCTGACAATAAATGTATATTTTCCGTTTTTCTGATCATACAGAGTCACTGATGGAGTTTTATAGTTTTATTTTGCTACCGTTCATTCCATAATGACCCACAATTAACTTTATTAGTAGTAGGTGTAATAATACTACTTTATATATACATGCTGTTGTAAAGTGGAAATAAAATGGTTGTAACTGTTAATATGGTGTAAATACTTCGAGTACTTGTCAATACCTTTAACAATGTAGAATACAATTTACTTAAGAAACTACAACAACCTCTGATGCTTCACGTGTTAAAGCTGCATTCTCTCTAGTGTCCACCAGGGGGCGACTCCTCTGGTTGTATAGAAGTCTAGTCTAAAATGACTCTACTTCTCTCTTGATTTATTCCCTCAGTAAACATTGTAAACATGAGTTTATGGTCTCAATCTCTAGTTTACAGTCTTCTTCAATACAACATGATGTTCATTTAGTACATTATGCTCCATTTTTGTAAACTTGTATTTATGTTTATAGAATTTGGCAAAAAATAATCAATATATTTATAAAATACGTCCTTTCCTCAAAATATGAAATGTAAAAATAATTCAAGATTATTGTAGAAAACATCAATAATACATTTTTAAACAACTTACAAATCTTTTTTTAGATGACGCACAGTTTCAGGTTCAGTTTTGCAAAAACTACAAACTCAAATCTAAATCATTTTTATATTTCTCGAGAAGATGCTTTGCAGGTAAAACTTGCGTATCATTTATTCTAAAAGAACAAAATGATTCAGAATGTAATGTTTTTTACAGAATCTGTAGAATAACATGTGTTCAGATTAAATATCACACTTTTTACTTTTGTTGTGGTTACTTTATTCTGATGGAAGGTTCGATGCACACAATGTGTTCAAGGACCGTCAGAAAGATGATAACCTAAAGAGTATGAGGGTGGAATATTAATTTTCATTTCACAGTTTATTAGGAATATCTTTATAGAATAAGAGCAAACACACAGTCACTGTTTCAGCTTGTTTGTCTGTAGTCTTCAGTCTGGTGTGATCTCGGGTTCAGGAGCAGCTTGAAGGTTTCGTGTTTTTTTATCTTTCTTGCAGTGAAGTCATAAAAGGTTCCAGTTTACGAGCCGCCATCAAACTTTCCATAAAGTGAGTTTTATGGTCGTTAGCTGGTTAATGGTTTACCTGAGAACAGGTGACAGGGGAACAAGATGCACACACACACACACACACACACACACACACACACACACACACACCCTCCTTATCTCTTTGTTTCTAATGTTCTTCTTTTTCTTTGTTGTTATTTTTTATTTTTTTTATTTGAAGTTTTATATTTTTAGAGAAATGCATTTGAGATTATACGTTTATTATATTTTTTTAAGTCTTTAAATTGTTCTAATTACTGTTGTAGCATTTTTATTTTGTGTTTTTTATTAATTTAAACAGTTTTTTCTATGATATTGATTTATTGATCTATGATATTTTTCATGTTGAGACATAAACAGCAACATAAAAAAAGCATTTTAAATGTTCAAAATCAAATCGAATCTCAAACAAAAATATTATAACTCTTTAATGTTTTAATGTTTTAATGAGACAAAGAAAATACTCCACTTTGGAGGATAGTTAAGTCGGCATCTACTCTATAAAATATACACAGATATACATATATATATATTAAAACTTTTGGTTAAAATAATTACAAAAAGATCAATTTGGCTTTTGTGTTCAGTTCATTACGTTTTAATTCATGAACGCGTCGCACATCATTTGAAAGTGTTTTTCTTTGTTTTAAGTCACTTTATATAAAAACACAAACACATTCCTTCAGATTTCAGTATTTTATTTTTTATTTTATTTTTGTTCTTTCAGTTGCATTCTCTTCTTTAGGTCATTAGATCGATTAATAAACCCTAAATTACGCTGTTATGACTTTAGATGATCGACTTGTTTGAATGTGTTTCACTTCATGTTGAATGTTTATTTGATTTGTGAGCTTATTAATAAACGTGACATTAATCAGAATTTAATAATTACATTTTGGACAAACTGTGTGGTCACAAAAAGATAATTTTTCATAATTAAAAGGTCAAATGTTTTAATGTTTCCTTCCTCATTTGTGTCAGTCTGATGTATTTTATACAATCGATTAGTTTTAATTTTAAAGTTGTTTTTGTTTTGTTACTTTAATTTAAAGATTTAAAAAATACCTTTTATTCAAATTTAAATATCTTTATTTTCATCTCATATTTGTGGTCACTAAATGTCATTTTAATGTTTAGAATATAATATGATATAAATATCTAGTGGTTTATTGAAGGTGTTGACTCAGAAGCCGCTCAGCATCAATTCATCGTTCATCAAACACTTGAAAACAAAAACTCGTGTGTGACGAGAATTATTGTTGCTTTTATGTGATTTTTACAGCGGCCGACTAAACTAAATACTCATCAGTGTAAAACAATAAATCTCCCATAAATCCATAAAGAAGCAGATAATTCCTCTTCAGGATGGCTCCTCCTGGAAGGTCGTCGGTTTGAATCCCAACGAGCAACGAGAGCGTTTATTTATGTTTCTATTGTATTTATTCATTCCTCATTTATCACAACAAATACAATCAAACTTCAATCTTTTTGTTCTCAAAAACACAATTTATTTAATTAAATCAAACATAAAATCATTGTTTTTATTTCTGTCTTGAATTATGATAAATTATTTCATTTTTGTTTCTTTTTAGATGTTTTTTTATCCTCTTTTGAATTACAACTACCAATATTTAATAGTAGTCTATTTGTATTTATCATCTATTTTTATTCACGTATATGTGCAAGTAAATAAATGTATATTTATATGGTGTTATGTATATATAATATATGAGAGGTTGGTTGTAATTGTATTCTCTGTATTTATGGTTGTAGATATTTTATTGTACTTTTTGAATTGAGGGCAATAATATTTTGTAAATACAGTTGTGGAAAGTACAGTTGTGGAAAGTACAAGACATCAGTCAGTGCAATTTTACTGCAGAACAAGTACTTTTACTTTTAGTACATGACACTAATAAAACTTTAGTACTTTTAGTACATGAAGCTGATAATACTTGTACTCATTGTAATAAAGTATCAGTGCTTTTAAGGGTTTGAATACTTCTTCCACCTCTGGTAGGTAGTATTCTTTAGATGTTTAGTGTATTTGGTGTCTGTGTTAATAACAGACGTGTTTTTAAAGCGTTGATGGAAACGTTCAAACACATCGACGCCATGAAGTCCTGAGAACCTCCTCAGGTCTGCTGCCTCTCCGTCAGAAGAATTAGAATAAGTATATAGTGGGTAAACATATTATAAAACTTTATTATACATGTTTATACACATATATATATATACATATATATATATGTA
>NW_027176739.1:345000-430000 GCF_023349555.1 Cebidichthys violaceus
ATATTGATGATTGTTTAAAATGTTAATTTTCAAATGAACATTATGAAGTATGACAGATTGTTCTCATATCATTCTCACTTTGATCCTCTCGTCACGTCACAGATTCAGAGTCTACTACATGCGTTACATAAGTTCATCTCTTTTTACAGCCTGCTGAACATCTGACCTCGCCGATAACAGCCGAGGATGTTGTTCCTCATTAACACGGAGCCATAAAAACTCTGTGTTCACTTCACGCCGTCAGAGACTCAGAGCGTCGACTCACCGCCGCCCGGATGTCCACGAGGCGTTATTATAAATACCGTGTTTTATATATTACGCATATTAAACATCATGATGAGTGAAGCTTTGCAGTAAAGCAGAAGTTTGTGAAAGTGAAACTTGTTTCAAAGAGATGTATTTATTTCTCTACTTTTAAAAATAAAATTCCATCCACATCATCTTCATTTCACGAAATATCTTTGTTCAAAACCAAACAGTATAGATAAAAGCTCATTAAGTGGTTTTAACGATACGTCAAATACCACAGAAGAAGAATCTGAGTGAGCTTTATTTAACATAAACAATAACAACTAAACAACACTAAAGCAATAGAAAAATATGTATTCATGTATACATATTTGATATTTGTAGCCATGGTGAAACCTAAACGTGACTCTTAGTTTCTGCTGAGCGTCACTTCACAACATGAGGAGATGAAAACACAAGAAAAACATTGATTGTGAGACTTTTTATACAAAATATTCAGACGTCTTTGTTGTTTGAAGTGAAACCATCTGTTGTGTTATGACGTCATCATTTTTAAATATCTAAAATTTTCAGTTTGTGTTTGAACGAGAGGCCAAAACGTAGAGAAAAATATCCTTTAAAATATATAATATATATATATATAGATATATGTATATATCTATATATATATGTAAAAGTGTAGGCGGGGCTTTAAGCAATGGTTCCCAAACACTGGGTCGGGACCCACAGCGGGGTCGCAGGAGATCGTATCATTGTCGCCAAATAAATTAGCAGAATTCCTTCCATCTTTTATTTAACATCTGCTGCACATCTTTGAGCCACATGAGCATAAATATTGATATCGTTACATCATAATATTTAATCTAATATTAAAGGCATATTATGTTTTGATGTTTTGAAGCCTTAAATTCTGCGATTTTGCCGTCGCCATCTTGTTTTTTTGCAACCAGTGAACAGGAAGTGACCATATATGGACTGAGGAGGAGTGACGTAGAGACGCCATATACGTCTCCGGTAGAGACCTGTCAATCAGCGTGTAGCCCCGCCTCCAAAGCATGCCCTGCTTTATGGTCTGTTTGACTGTAAATGGACCATAATGTACTAAATGAACATCATGCTGTATTGAAGAAGACTTGAAACTACAGATTGAGACCATAAACTCATGTTTACAATGTTTACTGAGGGAATAAATCAAGAGAGAAGTAGAGTCATTTTAGACTAGACTTCTATACAACCAGAGGAGTCGCCCCCTGGTGGACACTAGAGAGAGTGCAGCTTTAACACGCAAAGCTTTGAAGCACTTTAAAGAACTGGAGGTTGTCTCCTGGTTCAGACTACTGAGCCTCCATGTTGTTCTTCACTAAAGTCTTCCTCACACTTGATTGGTAGATGACTTTATTTGCAGTGCGAAAGCTAAAAAATCAGACTTTGTTCCTATAAAAATACACATTGCTTTTTTTGTCGCGTAATATTTTAATTGAACCTCACTTTCATGTGATGATTTTACCGTGAAACTACATTAGGATGAAAACTAATTTAATTTAAATGAAATTAGAACAATTATTCATGTTAATATGAGGTTTGTTTCTGTGTTTAAAGTGTTACAGACATGTTTCAGGTCCGTAACACTTCAACCGTGACTCGTATTCACAAGGTAAACATGTCAAAGTGCATTCAGATGAAGTAAAAAAAAAAAAGTAAAAAGTGGTCTTTTACATCATTTTAAACTTTTCTCAACCTTTTGTTTTAACGCATGAAGCTGAATTACAGATTTTCAGATCACTTTCTCTTTCTTGATAAAACGTCTCTGCCTAAACGTTTCTCTGCTGGCTGTCGTCCATCGCTGCTATCAGAGCTCATCACGCCTCCTCAGCAAACATATCTTCGTCTCTGTGGTGAAACCATTTTTACTGCCGCCCCCCCCCCATAATAAACTTTATGGTGGTGAAGAGGCCGAGCTCTCATTACGCTCTGTTTACCCAAAAATGTGCCACAAACACAGCCGTTGCTACTCACAACGTGGATCTGCTCTCTTTGTCCTCGTTCACGTTCATAAAGATGAGTAAATGTAGATCTCCTCTTTCAGAAAACACATTTTTAATCTTGGTTCTACATTTTTAAACATCTGGAGACTTAAGCAGGTGGCACCGGGAACAATCTCAAGTTTGGGCTGCACCAAATAATTTAATTTAGTTGACGTTGCCGAACACACGTGGCTAAAAGATCCAGACTGGTTTTTCTTAGCAATTTTACTTTGCATTGAATAAAATCCCATATTCAGATGTTTCCATTAACACATGCAGAAAACAAAGCTGTGGTTTATCTAAAATATAGATCTTTCAAATGGTCAGTTTACCTGTTCAAGATAATATATGGTGATGTGAAAATGGCAGTAAAAATGTTCATTTACGCACAAATTTGTAGATAAGACCTGTTGTGAAATTGGTTTTGATGGTTTGTTACTTTTAAAGTGTGTCTCCAGAAAATAAGGATTTGGGAATCACTGCTCTAAAGTGTGTTAGCGTAACAAAAAGTAAAGCTAGCATTTAGAAAGACGTGATATACATAAAACGGTTGTGATAGAACATTAAAACATGCCCTAACACAACATTAAACATGAGCTTGAAGATTTGTCTTATCCCCAGGAGAAGTAACGTTAGCATTAAAAATAGAGTGCTGATAGCATCAAGATGTTTTTATTTCAAAGCTCGGTCCAACCAGTAGGTGGCTAACGTGCTAGCTGTCTTTACAACGTTCAAAATTCGGGTCACCGCGCCTCTGGCATTTGCGTTCCACTTCGGAAAGCGGAAGCTACCAAAGCTTTGCTAACGTTAGAAACTATAAGTTACTTTTTGTCCGTGTTGTTTTAGATTTATTCATTTCAGAGTCTGTCTTTCATGGGTCCAGTTGGGATGGGTAAACTAGATCAACATATTAACCGGTAGTCCTGCATGTCCAAACGTCTTTGTTTGGTCTTGGCTTTGGTCCAGGAGGGAGATTTCGGATCAAACTAAGAAGTCTGGAATAAACTAGGAAGCAACACCTAACAAAAACACCAACCACCCTTCCCAAATATAAAGAACTTACATTTCTATTTTCGGTAATTATAATATTGACAAAACATTCAAATCTTCAATCAAAGATATTTTCAGTTTGTCATTTACCAGTCGAGGGTCAGAGTGTTGACTTGAACAGTTATATAAACCTGTGATGCTCTGAGTTGGTTTCAGTTTGTGTCCTTGTTCTGTAATGTGTTTGATATTTTTTATGGTTCGGGCACACAGCCATTATTCCTCTTTATCCAACATATTGCAGCTTATCATGAGTGAATCAAGTGGAGTTGGGAGTGTCTACTATCTCTGTTGAACTATATAAGTGAGGCTGTGTTGTTGACTTGACTTTATCCTTCTTTATTCTGCACACGATCAGCTGAACTCAGAGGCTGAGGTTGAAAAACCTTAAACCATAAAGGAGTTTAAAGTTTAAACCATTTTTGGTTTCAGAACCAAATCTGTTAAAATCAGGTCAACTTTCCTTTTGATTAATAATCATCAATATATACTCACATCTTTACCACAAACAGTGCTGTACTTTAAAGATTTTACTGATACTTGCATCATTTTGGGCAAATATGAACTGCAAATAAAACCTGCAAATGCATTGTTTAAAGGTACCAATGAGGCAATAAAATACAAACCATGAAGTCCAGTTTGAGTAGCTGATTGATGCGTTCAAAGGTTTATCAGACAATAAAACACTTCACACTGGTTTATAATATTTGATAGGCCAACGCAGAGTGATTGCAGGAAGAGTTGAGCCTAGTTCAACATTTTTGGCGGGTGACTGTGTGTTGGCTGCAGCCGAAAAGTCCAAAAATTAGCTCCTAACGTCCTTTCCTAACCACTTCTCCTTGACCTCTATACTCATGGTCAAGGAAAGGTGTGAAGGAGAGTTCATGAGGAGTTAGGTTAGTTAGTTAGTTAGTGATGTTGGTTTTTAACAGTTTAATAATCTATCATAGGCCTAGCTTGTTTTGTTTCATTGTTCATTGACAGTTTCCAATATTTACTGTTCATTTTATTTTCTATTCTTGTATTTTTTAGTGTTTGAAGTAAATAAATACATGTGAAATGAATCTAAAGGGTTGTCACTGTCTGTTCATATTCATCAACATGAATCCCATTACTTTATGACTATGAGTATAATTGTTAAAGATAAGCATATCGTTTGTTTTTAATGGTGCGTTACTTGAAATGTTGTCGCCGCAAGGAATTGTGGGGCGGCATTATTCTATTTCCTTTCGTAAAGGAAGGTCCGATGTTTCCTATGCTAAAGGAGCTAATAAAGAAAGCATTGAAGCACCTTTCCTTGACATTTAGAGAATTCAAACTGTTATCATAGAGGACACTTAGATACTTCCGGGAAATTTCACTCAGTTAGGAACCTTCCTATCCATTGACTCCAATCAGGATGGAGGTGGCCTGACAGTAAAAATGACAATGTTCCAAGAGATGTTACTGAGGAAATCAACCTAAAACTAAAGAGTAAGGGGCTAGGGGCTTGACTATGCGTCCAAAGGAACATAGCATCCAGTGGAGTCCCCCAAGGCTCAATCCTTGGGCCTCTCATATTTTACTCCCAATGAAGGAAGACAGTTTTGGCCTCTTGTATTTGTATTTCGCTTCATAAAAATCGATTGTAACATCACCTACAAATTTCTTACTCAGCGTTCTGGTTGCAAAAAAACCCAACATGGCGTCGGCCAAAATGCCAAACTTGAGGCCTCAAAACGGCGGTCCACATACCAACAGGTGACGACACAGCGAGGACGTTCACTTCCTGTGTAGAGTCTGTGGTAGGGACGTAGATGG
This sequence comes from Cebidichthys violaceus, assembly GCF_023349555.1. NCBI lineage: Eukaryota > Metazoa > Chordata > Actinopteri > Perciformes > Stichaeidae > Cebidichthys > Cebidichthys violaceus. Next base: position 350,121 of record NW_027176739.1, read on the forward strand.
AGAGCTTTGCCTTCCTCAGCCATTTATGCTAAACCTAAACCTAATCAATACCCAAATGTACCAACTGAAACAAACTGATGCTGAAGTTAGAAACTACTTAAGGCCTCAAGTTCAAGACGGCAGTGTTGCGCCGTCCCTGAGATTAACCGACACACCGCTGATAGTCTCTATCAGTGGGAAGATAGGACTGTTGTTGGAGGCCAAATGGACCCAGAAGGACAAAGGTCTGAGTGAGGACACACACACACACACACACACACACACACACACACACACACACACACACACACACACACACACTGTAGCAGATTGCAGGATCCTGTGCTCTGTTTGCCCAGCGTTCCTCTTCGCCCTTTGAACACCACACCTCAACTGCTGCATCAACCTGTGTGTGTGTGTGTGTGTGTGTGTGTGTGTGTGTGTGTGTGTGTGTGGAGGTGTCTTGTCTTTCGTCCTTTATGTCTTTCATTCCATCTTTCTGTTTTTCTTTAGGTTACTTGTTCTTCCTTTATTTCTGTCTTTGTTAAATTTGTTTAAAAGAAGCCTCTTTCAACGTGTAGTCGTGTTCATACGTAACATTTCTGAAACACGAGGTGAAACATGCACGTGGTCATCAAAGACACTTTAATAAATGTATAAACTATCATCTCTTATGCACAAAGATAATACATTTAATAAGTTCAATGAACCTTTAAACACTAGTTGAGCCGATTGTACATCGTTAAGGAGATCCGTCTGTGGAGATGATCTTTTCCTCCTCCAGCCACAGTAATAATCAGACTATAATGAATTAATACATAAACAACAAAGCTGAGTAACTGTCATGACTGAATGAAGCTGTAATGAACAATAACGTAAAAGTCTCCTCTGTCCGAATTTAACAGATAAATAAAGTCATCAATGTTACATATTTAATGTCTGAAAAAGGGCTTTTGTTTCTCTGTTACTTCCTGTTTGTGTTGACAAATAAAGTTTTACAAACATATTGTGATTTAACTCTCATGTAAAATGAGAGTAAAGAAAGATCAGGTAGTAGAATTTACTCATTTTTTATCATTAACTTGCAAATATAACTTTATTCATTAAAAGTGAATTAAACCTAAAATGTTTAGTTTACATTTTCAGGATGTATAAACATGAGTTGAGCTGATTTGAAAAGATGAGGTGAGCTCACTAAACTTATTAATCATTTAAAAGAAAACAAAACTAATTACATTTTTAAATAAACATGACTTCCCAGCATGCATTGTTTTAGACTTTTCTTTCTTGTAGTTTGAAGAAAACAGACATGATGGAAACTTGTTGTTTGTCTTTAATACATGTTAAATTAACACGTGGTCAGTTTGTTTTTTGTTTTTTTTTACAAATTACAGTTATTAACATAAACATGATAAAGTCTGAGATCATAATAATTTACAAGACATTTAGTGTTTGTGAAGCAGAAGAGAAAGGAGATTCAGGTGTGTTTTGCTGTGATGGAAGAAGTATTCAGACACTTTACTGCAGTAAAGGTATTACTACCACACTGATATACCTGCTGCACCTGCTGCATTAAGGTGTTTGCTGCATCTTAACTCCTTTATATCCTGCTGTTTAGTTTATTCTACATCAATGCATCATATTCTATAAGATCATCAGATGTTGGTAGGGTTGCTGTCCTATTCATACTTTTGTCTTTTTTTTGGGGGGGGGGGGGTTGCATGGAATATTTTTAGTGTGGTAGTGATACTTTTACTTAAGTAAAGGTTGTGAATACTTTTGTTCACCAGGACACAAGTTCAGTATCATGATTGAAATTAGCTCATATGTGTTAACAACAAAGAGCAGATTTGTCAAAAAATAACACAAAATAACACAAAGACAATATTCAGAAAAATTGTACGAGTGCATCAAATATCTGGAACGCGACCAAAAAAACAGACCCACGCTGCGTCAGAAATCTCCTCGTCATCACTGTCGCGTTGCATTGTGGGATATTTATGCCAGCGTTTGTATATACTGTAATATTTCACCAGGAAATAGTTTCAAATTCACAATCTATTGGTTTCATACCAAGGTCTCGGACATACTAAGAAACCTCACACACTGTTTTAGCGCATTAAATAGTTAATGTGGAATATCACAACGCAACCCCAGTTTCTATTGTTTAGACTTTATCTTTTCATTTCTGGCAGAATAGACACCGGAAGTGCATCGCTGCATCCGCATCGTAAAAACAACATTTGGTCTTTTCAAACAGAAATGATGTACGTGTTTATTTGCATATATATATATATTATAAGTGAGATCACAGGTGGTTACATGTTAACGGCAGGTGTGAACACTCCAGAAGTCACATTTAAATAGGTGTTGTTTTAGGCACCCCTGGTTCTGGAAGTCAAAGACAATCTTTTTTAAAAAGACATCACATCACATGACTCATAATTGGGGTTCTTCTACGACTTACATGAACATGAATCTCTCCTGGTTGAACTACTGTGTTAGAAAATATCTGCTACTTTGATTTAAAAGAAAAACCCTGCAAGACATACAACTTCCCTGAAGAAATGAACTCCAACCAGCCCAGGGTTCAGCTCATGCTAGCTCTACCAGTGTAGCTTTACAGCATGGTGGAATTACTCAGTTAGCCAACGAGTTAGCTGGCCAGCTCGTTGATTCCTCCATGCTGTAATACTACACTGGTTGCAGATAGCAATGATCTTTCCTACGCTGTGACAAGAGCGTGTGGCTGAAGCATTAAGTTGTTACATTTTATTTATTTACTCTCTACGCTTTATAACGTTACTACTTTACTGCCCGTTCTAGTCACTACTGTGAAACCTCACCTGACTTAACCTGTGACAATGGTCGCTCTGGCAAACAATTCAAACTGGTGGTCGGAACATAAACCCGTATGCTTGTTTAAACTGTTCAGGATTATATTCAGTAACATCGAGGACGATGTGGAAAGAAACAACTCTAAATGGCAAAAAAACCACTTCCAGAACCAGCGGCTCGTCTTCGGGAGTTTGTTCCTGATCACATGACCTGCATCCAAACACTGACTCTGCTACAGTCTGGATTTTATAATCCTTCAAGGGTGCAGAAGATATTTCTAAAAGAAGCAGGATAGGTGGTGTTGTTTTTTAAATCATCATAAAGCAAAACACAAATATCTGGAAACTGGATTCACCCTGAAAACCCTCTTTAAGTAGCTTTAGAGTTAAAAGAACACACATATCTTTCACACTGTCAGACAGTATCTTATATATTCTGTATCTGCTCTTCATTGCAGCTAAATTACGTTTTTATTTATATGGCTGCATCATTCCATCAAATGGAAACGTTCAAACATGTCATTTTGGTATCTTTGGGATTAAAAACGAGTGTGCAGCGATTGGACGGCTCAAAAATGTGAAACTTTTCTGTCTTTTTTTTTCTCAAACTTGTTGCTCTGTAAGAGTTTTGCAGCAAGCAAACATCGAATCAACAGTCTGATGGGAGAAAGACGTCCTGTTGCGGGTCGGATCTCAAATTTTACGGATAGAAAATGTGGAAGGATGTAGAAAGTTTCTCAGTTCGTTTGGGTGGGGGGGTAACTTTTAAGTCCAGATCCTCGAGATCCGCGTCCAAATAAAACGTATCTCAGTACTCCTCCTTGATGTTCAAAGGCAGGGAGGAAGGAGACACCATCCCGTTGCTGCCGCTGCTGCTCGTCACCATTGCGACGCTGCTCCCGCCGTTTCCGTGGAGGAGGACGCCGCCGCCTCCAATTCCTCCTCCACCGCCGCCGTTGCTGCCGGCGGGAGGCGTGGTCGTGGAGGAGGCCGGCTGCTGGAGCTTCTTCTTGTTGATCTTGCGCTCCTTGGCTCGGCGGTTCTGGAACCAGATCTTCACCTGGAGCAAAAACAAACAAAAAAAAAAGCTGCTTTTATTTATACTATTTGTTACAAATTAATGATGAAACAGTGTTTTTTAAAGATTTACGTCTTCAGTAGGAACCATCAGGCCACAGACAGGAAAAGTCAGACAGTATTTCGAGACGAACCAACATGTTGGTTTGGACATTTTTGTGAGATTTGTTGACTATAAGAAAAATATGGAATATTATATGAGAGAGAATACATATTTTTTTCAAACTGTTATTTGTCAAAACTTTCGGTGAAAATACGACGCTTTAAAAATACAATCTTTTTTTTAAATGAGCTTTCGCACTGCAAATAAATGCATGTGTTGAAGCTGCATTCTCTCTAGTGTCCACCAGGGAGCGACTCCTCTGGTTGTATAGAAGTCTAGTCTAAAATGACTCTACTTCTCTCTTGATTTATTCCCTCAGTAAACATTGAAAACATGAGTTTATGGTCTCAATCTCTAGTTTACAGTCTTCTTCAACACAGCATGATGTTCATTTAGTACATTATGCTCCATTTAGAGTCAAACAGACCATAAAGCAGGGGATGATTTAGAGGCGGGGCTACACACTGATTGACAGGTCTCTACCAGAGACGTATACGGCATCTCTACATCACTCCTCCTCAGTCCAGATATGGTCACTTCCTGTTTACTGGTTGCAAAAAACAAGATGGCGACGACCGTAATCCAAGATGGCGACGGCAAAATCGTCGAACTCGTCAAACTCGAGGCTTCAAAACTTCCAGAAACCAATGAGTGACGTCATGACGACTACGTCCACTTCTCATAGAAAGTCTACGGCATCAACCAGAGGAACGGGTGGTCCAGGTGTGCCTATATTTATATTTATAATATATATATATATATATATATTATACATATATAATATATATATATATATATATATGTATAATATATATATATATATATACCCAGTTCTCTTCATACATTCACTCTACCTTTCAAAATAAAAGCCCTAGACGTATCTAATTCAATGGGGAGCATTTGGCATGTCCCCGGTCTGTAAAGGCCTTAATGGTTTAATTTTCTGACATCACTGTCAAAGGTTGAATTCAATAACAATCACATCAAGGTTCACGTCACTACGTTGAACCTAAAACCTGTTAAAGCTGCAGTGAAATCGTCTCAGCAGTCCTGATCAATAACAATGATCTGTTAGCGTGTTGGTGTACCTGTCTCTCCGACAGGCCGAGCGTAGTGGCGAGCTCCGCCTTCCTCCTGATGGTGATGTACTTGCTGTAGTGAAACTCTTTCTCCAGCTCCAGACGCTGGTGGTCGGTGTAAACCACCCGGTACTTGTCTTTAGTCCGCGTCTTTCCGTCTGTGAAACACACAAACAAAATAAGAGTTACACTTAAATCTGAATTTACTTGCAGGTTGCTGCATATCTTCAGTGTGAATGTAAAGAGACTGTGACCGTCAGTTCAAAGCTTATGAGAGCGGTGTTAATCTTCTCTTGCAGCAACCTCAAATTTCGCAAAGTGAATCCAAAGCTTCATGAGTTAAAGCTGCATTCTCTCTAGTGTCCACCAGGGGGCGACTCCTCTGGTTGTATAGAAGTCTATGAGAAAATGACTCTACTTCTCTCTTGATTTATTACGTAAAGGAGTATTAAGTAAATTCCTTTCGTAAAGGAAGGTCCGGTGTTTCCTATGCTAAAGAAGCTAATAAAGGAAGCATTGAAGCACCTTTCCTTAGCATTTAGAGAATTCAAACTCTTATCATAGAGGACACTTAGATACTTCCGGGTAATTTCACTCAGTTAGGAACCTTCCTAAGCAAAACAAACATTTCCATTGACTCCAATCAGGATGGAGATGACCTGACAGTAAAAATGACAATGTTCCAATAGCTGTTACTGAGGAAATCAACCTAAAACTAAAGAGTAAGGGGCTAGGGGCTTGACTAGGGAACCAGGCATCAACTTCTGGTTCTTTAAAGTTCTTCAAAGCTTCACGTGTTAAAGCTGCATTCTCTCTAGTGTCCAGCAGGGGGCGACTCCTCTGGTTGTATAGAAGTCTAGTCTAAAATGACTCTACTTCTCTCTTGATTTATTCCCTCAGTAAACATTGTAAACATGAGTTTATGGTCTCAATCTCTAGTTTCAAGTTACAGACCAAAAAGCAGGGGATGCTTTAGGGGCGGGGCTACACAGTGATTGACAGGTCTCTACCAGAGACGTATACGGCGTCTCTACGTCACTCCTCCTCAGTCCAGATATGGTCACTTCCTGTTCACTGGTGGCAAAAAAACAAGATGGCGACGGCCAAATCGTCGAACTCGAGGCTTCAAATCGTCCACTTCTTGTATTCAGTCTATTGTTGCTACGAGTCTCTGGTTAAACTGAAACAGCTGTTGCTTGAAACAGAATGTGTTGGACAGTTTGATTGATTCTTTACAGTTTTTGCTAAAGAGTAAAAAAAAACAACACAAAATCACACCGACTGTTAGTGAGTGAAAGAAAGCGTAGTACTTTATATTGTGTGTTATAAAACCACTCACAGTGTTGGACACACTGATGGATCTGTGTTCTCACCAGGACTCCTGTATTCAAATACACAACCTGCCTCTGGTGGATTTGCATAAACTGACCCCGTATCTGCTTTTATTCATTTATGGACCAAGTGTTCATGTGTTACCTCTGTCCGATGTCTGTCACTACTCATTACACTGAATTTAACATCACTAAAAGTATATATATATATATATGAGGCTGAATTTGAAAGCATTTTTAGACATGTAGGATAGTTCCGGATGCCTCAGAGGACTTAATAATCTAAAACCCTTGACTTAAATAAAGAAAGATCAGGACTACAGGTTATTTTAGGATAACTTTGTGCTTTGTGAGGATAATAAATGCACAATCATAACGAATGTCCAGTATGTTTCACTTCATTATCGACTATTGCACAAAATAATCCAGTTTTTCGTCTCTTTTCCAATGTGATTCTATTACATGACGGACCAGGAAGTAACCACAGACCGTATAGAAGAAGTGGACGTCGTCATCATGACGTCACTCATTGGTTTGTTGTTTGATGTTTTGAAGCCTCGAGTTCGGCGTTTAGCCCGTCGCCATCTTGTTTTTATCAACCAGTGAACAGGAAGTGACCACATCAGGACTGAGGAGGAGTGACGTAGAGACGTCGTATACGTCTCTGGTAGAGACCTGTCAATCAGCGTGTAGCCCCGCCCCTAAATCATCCCCTGCTTTATGGTGTGTTTGACTCTAAATGGAGCATAATGTACTAAATGAACATCATGCTGTATTGAAGAAGACTGTAAACTAGAGATTGAGACCATAAACTCATGTTTACAATGTTTACTGAGGGAATAAATCAAGAGAGAAGTAGAGTCATTTTAGACTAGACTTCTATACAACCAGAGGAGTCGCCCCCTGGTGGACACTAGAGAGAATGCAGCTTTAACACGTGAAGCTTCGGATTCACTCTGCAGAACTGGAAGTTCCCTCCTGGAAGTAATAAAGGAAGTTGTAATTCCACCACTTGGCCACAATAAAAAATGTGTTAAAAACCCAGTGATCTTCCTGAGGGGTCGGTATCAACAAGAACCTAAAACCTGCAGAATTAACATATCACTCACCCCTTCATCTAAAGAAGGCTCCATTCATGTTTTCATGTAACGAGTTGCTGGACTTTAGAAGGAAAACTAGAGTATTCTTCTGTGAGACATGAAAGACGTTGAATGAAGACAGCTCTGTGTTAAACAACATGAAGCTAATGACTCTACAGTATCTGCTCTGTTATCAACTACAGCGAAGCGACAGAACAACCTCCAGAGAATGAAAGAGAAACTAGTGAACCACGAAACATCAAAGTGAATTAAAGCAGCTCTCTTTAACACGCTCTGATTCAACATTAACACTGAACACACAACAGCTTCATTAAGTGAAGCGTCTCTCGTCTTTAAACACACACACGTCCTCTAATCGGTCACCGGGGGGAATTTAGAACTCAAACATTTTAGTTTGGGGGGGGGGGGACATCTGTCCGAAGCGTTCACGTTCTGCTTCATTTGTTAGAAAGTAAAAAGTAACAGTTTGATTGTCCGTCGACCCGATAAAGAGCCGCTAATGAGACCTCGTTCTGTTGGACACAGACAGGCTAGCAGTTTCCCCCTGCTTCCAGTCTTTGTGCTAAGCTAAGCTACGCTACGCTAAGCTCACCACGGTTCTTATCTTAAGCCCTTTTTCAGACGTTGAACACGTGACGTCGCTTCATGTTTATTTATTTAATTGTTTTCTCTCAGAGGAGAGAGGAGAGGAGAGGGAAGAGGAGAGGAGAGGAGGAGAGAGGGAAGAGGAGAGAGGAGAGGAGAGGAGAGGTGTCAATAATTCAATATTAATAAAACGCAGAAGCGTGACTGAAACTTTCCCCAAAAAGTTGAACCGTTCCTTTAAAATGAAGTGATTTGTGACTGTGAGTCATGAGCAGAAATACTGGAGTCTAAAGTCCTCGGGGAGCCAGACTCATACTCTTCATATGATCATATTTAATGTGTATAAATGTCTAAATGCAGGAACACAAATCTCCTCATTTTACTGCACTTAAACCCTTCAGACAACGCTGTGACTTTAAGAGTCCTGAAACGATAAAACTGAAGTTATTAATGAGAAGAAAAACAATACAAATATCAGGGGCATACCTGATACTTTTCCTTCACTAACGCTTGTATTTATCTCGTATTCATCACTGCGTCACATCTGAGCATATTTTTTATAATTACCAGTTTCCAGGACGTCATTATTATGACACGGACACTCCGACATGTCCGCCCTGCCGCTAAGTAAGACGGACGAGCCTGAAAGAGCAAAACACACATGTGGTTTACAGTGACGTTAATAGGTATGTTCTCTACTGTGTGATGTTTACTGTAATATCGTGAACGTACAGTGGGGGGGTAGTATACTTTATGTAGTATAAGTATGCTAGTATTCTCAGCTTAATGCAGTAAAAGTACACAAGTATTCTCCACTTCATGCAGTATAAGTACACAAGTATTCTCCACTTCATGCAGTATAAGTACTCAAGTATTCTCCACTTCATGCAGTATAAGTACTCAAGTATTCTCCACTTTATGCAGTATAAGTACTCAAATATTCTCCACTTCATGCAGCATAAGTACTCAAGTATTCTCCACTTTATGCAGTATAAGTACTCAAATATTCTCCACTTTATGCAGTATAAGTACTCAAGTATTCTCCACTTCATGCAGTATAAGTGCTCAAGTATTCTCCACTTCATGCAGTATAAGTACTCAAGTGTTCTCCACTTCATGCAGTATAAGTACTCAAGTATTCTCCACTTCATGCAGTATAAGTACTCAAGTATTCTCCACTTCATGCAGTATAAGTACTCAAGTATTCTTAGCTTCATGCAGTATAAGTGCTCAAGTATTCTCCACTTCATGCAGTATAAGTACTCAAGTATTCTTAGCTTCATGCAGTATAAGTATTTAAGTATTCTCCACTTCATGCAGTATAAGTACTCAAGTATTCTCCACTTCATGCAGTATAAGTACTCAAGTATTCTCCACTTCATGCAGTATAAGTACTCAAGTATTCTCCACTTCATGCAGTATAAGTACTCAAGTATTCTTAGCTTCATGCAGTATAAGTGCTCAAGTATTCTCCACTTCATGCAGTATAAGTACTCAAGTATTCTTAGCTTCATGCAGTATAAGTATTTAAGTATTCTCCACTTCATGCAGTATAAGTACTCAAGTATTCTCCACTTCATGCAGTATAAGTACTCAAGTATTCTCCACTTCATGCAGTATAAGTACTCAAGTATTCTCCACTTCATGCAGTATAAGTACTCAAGTGTTCTCCACTTCATGCAGTATAAGTACTCAAGTATTCTCCACTTCATGCAGTATAAGTGCTCAAGTATTCTCCACTTCATGCAGTATAAGTACTCAAGTATTCTCCACTTCATGCAGTATAAGTACTCAAGTATTCTCCACTTCGTTTCACTAAAGTCTTCATGATTTCTGATCTTCTGAACTACACTTTAACGAGTTGTTCATCTCACACTATCAAAGCACTTCCATCACTGATTTTAAGATTCCCTCATGAAATGTGTGAACTTGATGAACTTGATGAACTTGATGAACTTGATGAACTTGGCTCCGTACCAACAAAATACTCTGGTTTTGTTCACACCGTCAGCTCAAATGTGTTTTTATACCGTCTGGACATAAATATAACATAGTATGTTATAAGTATAAGTACAACATTTAGCTAAAATTACTGGCAATCTTCAAGCATCATGGCGCCCAAAGAGCGAGCGTACTAACGTGAAGTCAGAGCTTCATGAGTTAAAGCTGCATTCTCTCTAGTGTCCAGCAGGGGGCGACTCCTCTGGTTGTATAGAAGTCTAGTCTAAAATGACTCTACTTCTCTCTTGATTTATTCCCTCAGTAAACATTGTAAACATGAGTTTATGGTCTCAATCTCTAGTTTACAGTCTTCTTCAATACAGCATGATGTTCATTTAGTACATTATGCTCCATCTAGAGTCACACAGAGCAGCTATATAGCGTTTCCTTTAACCCCCCCCCCCCCCCCACCCCTTCAGTCCATCCTCGTTCTCATTCACGTGAACAGAGGAAGAAACAATAGTCTGGATTCAACGTATCCTCGTACGTTTTCCTACGTTTACCAACTTCAGCTTGTTACATGAATACAGTCCTTTCAAAATAAACTTCTGGACTTCACAGGAAACAACTTAGTTAGGTTTAGAAGAAGATGGTGAAATAAGTAACAGTTACAGAAGTAACTAATTAGGAAAGTTACGTGAGGAATAAATCACCGTTGACTTCTGGTTGAGAACAAACATCGGTCTTCTGGCTGAGAGACGACTTTTTGTTCCATTTCCACCGCCAAGTTTGTGCTTTTACTTTCTTTATACTTCCTCCTTCATGATATGTGATATGAATAAGAACTATTCAAGTGTTCATCCTGAGAAGTTGATTCACCTCACACACTCACTCACTCACTCACACACTCACACACACACACTCACACACTCACACACACACTCACACACACACACACACACACACACACACACTCACTCACTCACTCACACACTCACACACACACACACACACACACTCACACACACACACACACTCACTCACTCACACACACTCACACACACACACACACACACACACACACACACACACACACACACACACACACACACACACACACACTCACTCACTCACTCACACACACTCACACACACACACACACTCACACACACACACACTCACACTCACACACACACTCACACACACACTCACTCACACACTCACACACACACACACACACACACACTCACACACACACTCACACACTCACACACACACACACACACACACACACACACACACACACTCACACACACACACACACACACTCACTCACTCACACACACACTCACACACACTCACTCACACACACACACACACACACACACACACTCACACACACACACACACACACACACACACACTCACACACACACACACTCACACTCACACACACACTCACACACACACTCACACACACACTCACACACTCACACACACACACACACACACACACACACACACACTCACACACACACTCACACACACACACACACACACTCACACACACACTCTCTCTCGGGTCACACTTCACACACTTCAAAGTGCGGACTGTCTTGTAAACTCTTGTCTTCTCCGCCCAGAGACAAGAGGAGACAAGCGGAGGACAAAGGACGAGCTCAGCCGCCCGGAGTCGCTTCCAGCCGGGGTGTGGGGGGGGGTGTGGGGGGGGCATTAGCATCACAACGCCTCTAAACCGGCTTCACACGTTTGATCCGCGCCGGGATGACGGGACCACGGTGGGAACGAGGAGACCTGACTATCGATATCGACATACTTCACCTCTCATCATATAGTATCATAGTATTATGTTATTATAGTATCATAGTATTATATTATTATAGTATCATAGTATTATAGTACCATATTATTATATAATCATAGTATTATATTATTATAGTATTATATAATCATAGTATCATATTATCATATTATTATATAATCATAGTATCATATTATTGATGTTCTTTATATTTTGAAGATGATCGATTATTGCTGCGCTGTCGATGCACAACATCAAACAGACAGATGAAGAAAAAGTTCATAAAATGAGAGAAAACACTAAATATTCAGAGAAATAACAATAATATAAAATCATAGAAAGAAGGAAAAATAGAACTGAATTTAAGAAAATCTAAAAAACCTATGATCCAACAAACAAACCCGCTTATATTATTATTATTATTATTATTATTATAAAAGGGCTACAGGCTATTATTTAGACGATTTCTTCCCTTTAAATATCATATTTATATTCACATTTAAATCATAATTATTCAGTGTTTTGCAGCTCAGTTGCCCAACTTCCAACCCCCCCCCCCCCCCCCCCCCCCCCCCCCATGTTTTGATGTTCTGCCTCCTCCTCAGGATCAATTCAATAAAGATTAGATATGTGAAGTTGTATTAAAGTCCTACTTGGGTTGGAGGGCGGTGCGGAGCTGCGCCGCATCCAGTCGTACGGGTTCCTCCTCTGCGGGGATCCGGGACACAGCTGCCCCGCAGCAGATGATGCGTTCAGGGACGTGGACAGCAGGCCGGACTGTCCGGAGAACTCCGGGGGGCTGAACCCCAGGGTGGGACCCACACCGGCGGGTGCGGAGGGAGGACCCCCGGCCGCTGCGGCCGCCGCCGCCGCCGCCGCGTAATGGTGCGACGACCAGTCGTCCCGCGTCGGAGGCGGCGGAGGCGGGTAGGCCGAGCTCCAGCCGCCGGTGCCCGATCCGACCTGCTGGGCCGACAGAGAGTCGTTGTTGAGGCCGTGGTGGTGCGGGTGAGGGTGCGGGTGGTGCGGGTGATACCCGGCGAAGTCCGAGTACTGCGGCGGGGCCGGGAAGTTCTGCGGGCTGCTGAGGCTCAGGCCCGCGTGGCGGGTCACCGGGTTCTGGTGCGGGTACATGGCGGGGTCCTTGTCCAGCTGCAGGTAGCTCACGTACATCTTTCCAGGTGAGGGGACTCCCTCAGCATACTGCGGGTCCAGCCTGCCTCGCTCCTCGCGCGCTCTCTCACCTGACGACAGGTACCGTGAGCCTCGCTGTGTCTTCTCTCTACCTGTCCTCACCTCCACCTGTCCTCTCTCTCTCTCTGTTCCTCTGTGCGCGCGCTCCATCAGCTGCACGCCCGTTAAAAACCGCTGCCGGTCACATGGACACTTTATGGCCCTTATCTCCCTCCCTCAGCGTCTCCTTTCCTCCCTTCCTCCCTTCCTCCCTTCCTCCCTTCCTCCCTTCCTCTTCCTCGCTCCTCATCCTCGGTGTCACCACTCATGAACCACCTGTCACCTCTTTTCATCGGCGGAGTTAAAGCTCGTCTACGGACTACAATCCACAGCGGGTCTGTACCCCCCCCCCCCCCCCCCCCCCCACACACACACACACAGTCTCTCTCTATCGGACTCATTTGCATGACAGTCAGTCCGCTGCTGCATTTCAAAGGCCGCCTTCAAAGCGACAGAGACAAACTTACAAATGACGGTAAAAACAAAAAAAGACCAACATGTCGTCAGTCAGCGCGACGGCGTCATTTATTTATTTATTTATATTTTTAAGTTAATTTTATTCCGCTTCTTTATATTTCCTTTGTCAGAGTCGCTTCATCACTTTTCGTTTTTATTTATGTTGTGTGTTAAATAATAATAATAATAATAATAATAATAATAATAATAATAATAATATGAATATAATAATAATATGAATATGAATATAATAATATAATAATAATGATAATAATAATATGAATGTAATAGTAATAATAATGATGATAATAATAATAATAATGATAATATTAATTTCAAAAACAGTAAACCCATGAAAAAAGCACAGCTAAAAATCATAAATCTAAATGTTAAAAACAAACATCAACTATCAAACAAACAACTGAACTCTCTAAACAAAACGTTTCGTTCATCTCAATGAAAACATTTAAATATGTTTTAAATCAAGTTTATGTCACATAAATTACATTTGTTTTATATCATTGTTATTATTAGTATTATTAGTATTAATATTCATGATAATGATTATAGTTGTTATTAATACTTGATCTTTGTCACATATTCATCAAACAAGTGAAATAGAATAAAGAGACTTTAAAACACTTCAACTGTTTTAAACTTTAAACTTTAAACATCTTATTTTGTTATATTTCTGTCTCTGTGATGGAATGTGTTTAACTTCAAGTACAATTGATGTATTTGTACTTTACTTGAGTATCTTTGATTTATACTTAATACTTGATCTCAGAGGTACATATTGTACTTTTTAATACACTGCATTTGTTTTAAACATTTAGTTTCAGTACATTGTGAATGAAGGATTTCCCTCATAATTAAATATATTTTTATATATTTAGTGTGTACTTTTACTTCTCCTGATGAAATAAACAGTTTGTCACTAAATTAAACGTCAACAAATCCATCAGATTCCAACTTTAGTGAAGTCAGTTTAATAAAGTTTATGTCACATTTTGAAATATAATACAATGTAATAATGTGTTTTATATCTCAGTTATTAAATGTATTCTTTTGGTTTCACTTTTGATCTTTTTAACCTCACAGGTTTCATGTTAATCGTGTTCTTATGTTGTTATTGATAATGTTAATAACATGAATTTATATTCATGGTTTTATATTAGAATCTGTATGTAGATTATTATATGTGTTATGTATTTATTATGTTGTAAATTAAAGTCTGTCTTTCCACATGTTTAAGATCAAAGTAACCAATTCAGTTATTTTCTGTTTTCTTGATTAGTTGTTATTAATCTCTGAATGTCTGATTCATAAACTATAAACAGCTTTGTGTTTCTTTGATGATCAAAGAAAGTAAATACATTTAAATAGAAAAGAAGATATAAATATTTATCTATTTATTATATATACATAGATATATATAGATAAAATATAAATGGACGGAAATGAATAGAACTTAAATGGTGTAATACAGTTTTAACATTAATAGGCTTTCTCAAAATTAACAAAAATTCAGGACAATGCTGCGACTTTTTACTACATCACAGTAACTGTATTTTTTCTCCATAATATTATTATTAATAATCATAATGAGCCAAATTCCCTCCGTCTTTTGTGATCATAATAATTTAATAAAGAGACAAAGTTTCACTCTTTCCCTGATTGTTTTATTGTGTAAACAAAACAAAAAACAAAAAATCATTAAAATTCATGTTTTAGGTCTGAAAAGATGTAATCTCAAACATCAAAGAAAAATGTGAATGGGTTTAACTGTGTGTGTCAAAGTGAAATAAACTAAAAACATAAAGACAAGTGATCAATGAAAGAAGTCCTCAGCCTGTGTTAACACACACACACACACACACACACACACACACACACACACACAGGAAGCAGTGAGGTCACCTGAGAGGAGGAGTCTAACAGCACAATATCATAAACTGAAGTTATGATCTGTTTTATTCTAAAGTAAAGACAAACTCAGTTTAACGTTGTAAACGTCTGAAGAAACATCTTTAATCAATATTAGATCATTATAGAACCAATATATATATTTATGTATGACGTCACAAAGAGTTTCAGCTCATTGTTTATCTGTTCAGACACAACTTCACCAGTTCAGGTACTCTGTTCTCTACCTGTTCAGGTACTCTGTTCTCTACCTGTTCAGGTACTCTGTTCACTACCTGTTCAGGTACTCTGTTCTCTACCTGTTCAGGTACTCTGTTCTCTACCTGTTCAGGTACTCTGTTCTCTACCTGTTCAGGTACTCTGTTCTCTACCTGTTCAGGTACTCTGTTCACTACCTGTTCAGGTTCTCTGTTCTCTACCTGTTCAGGTACTCTGTTCTCTACATGTTCAGGTACTCTGTTCTCTACCTGTTCAGGTACTCTGTTCTCTACATGTTCAGGTACTCTGTTCTCTACCTGTTCAGGTACTCTGTTCTCTACATGTTCAGGTACTCTGTTCTCTACCTGTTCAGTGTTGGGTAGATTTCTTGGTGGATAAGTGAAGAGCTAAAGTCATGAAATGAGCTCCACCTTTAAAGTGATCAATAATTATAACAATAAAGTTTATTATCCTGCATGATGAGTACTTTCACTTTTGGTACTTTAAATATATGTTGATGCTTCTGTACTTTTAGTGAGATATTAAATGCAGGACTTTTACTCGTAACAGAGTATTTTCTCCGGGTGGTATTAGTACTTTCACTGAAGTAAAGAGTGAATACTTTAGAGAACACTAGAAGTGTGTGAGAGACAGTACATTGAAGAAGAAGAAGAAGAAGAAGAAGAAGAAGAAGAAGAAGAAGAAGAAGAAGAGAAGAGAAGAAGAAGAAGAAGAAGAAGGAGAAGAGAAGAAGAAGAAGGAGGATTAGAAAGACAGTCAGAGTTCAGGGTGTTCTCCTGCAGCGCCTCCTGCTGGTTTAATGTTGTTATAACGCTCTTTAATATAATTAATATCAACATGTAAAAGTACTCCATTAAACTTCAATAAGCACAGGTTTACTAGTGGAGGAGGAGTACATTACTCAAGAATAGTACTTAATGACAAGTTTACAAATATTACTGTTTCATGTACAAAATATGATGGATTCTTACAGATTAATGTACCACTGAACAGTTTACACACTTATTTAAATTAGCTTCATGTCAACCAGAAGTACTTACTGAAGTAAAAGTACTAATACCACAGTGTAGAAATACTCTGTTTTAAGTAAAAGCCCTGAATTCAAAATATTTACTTCAGTAGAAAAGTATTAGTCACAAAATATACCCAATATTCATGGTGCAGAATAATACATGTTATATGATTGTATTACAGATATCGATGCATTCATGTGTTCATCACTTTAATGTTCTCATTTTAAGTGTAATATATTCAATTGAACGAAAATAAAAAGACCACATTTCTTATTAAATATTAAAGCATCAAAGTCCTTTTTAACGCTCGTTTCGTGCTGCGGGTGTAGTGACGATGTGTTACCGGCTCTGACCAGCAGGAGTCGCTCCACAGAGCTCCGCTGTCTGTCTCCGCTGCTCCTTCTCAGACCGCAGAAGAAGAAGCTGAGGGAGCCGCGGGGGAAAAATTAAAATGTCTGCTCCTAAAACCATCCCGAAAGACGCTCAGGTATCGTTGTCAAAACGGAGTATTTTACACTTTATTAGTCTTTGTGGTGCGGTTTGAATGACGTCCGCACGTGGTTCACGTTAGAACGTCGCAGTTAACGCCGAAAAAAACGACACATTTATTTGAACCCGTTAGCTTTTCGGCTAACGTTAGCGCTGGACTACCGTTCACAACATTAGCACACACACGGCTAGCGCGTTAGCTTAGCCGGTAGCTTGTAGGCTAACGTTAGCGCTGGACTACCGTTCACAACATTAGCACACACACGGCTAGCATGTTAGCCTAGCCGGGAGCTCGTGGATAAAGTGCCATAAGGTTGTAAACACGAGCGACTTCATGTTCGCGTTGTACACAGAGTTCATTTGTCTGTGTCTCCGGTGGATCACGCGATTATTAACGGTCATTTGAGCTATTGTTATACTACGATATACTTCATCTGAGAGGAGTATTGTACTTATTACTATACTACATCTCAGAGGTACATGTACTTATTACTGTACTACATCTCAGAGGTACATGTTGTACTTATTACTGTACTACATCTCAGAGGTGCATGTACTTATTACTGTACTACATCTCAGAGGTACATGTACTTATTACTGTACTACATCTCAGAGGTACATGTTGTACTTATTACTGTACTACATCTCAGAGGTACTTGTTGTACTTTCTACTGTACTACATCTCAGAGGTACATGTACTTATTACTGTACTACATCTCAGAGGTACATGTACTTATTACTGTACTACATCTCAGAGGTACATGTTGTACTTTCTACTGCACTACATCTCAGAGGTACATGTTGATATATATATATATATATATATATATATATATATATATATATATATATATTAACATATCTTTATGTATTACTTTGTCCTCTGATGGACCCTCTGTGTGCCTCAGGTGATGGTCCAGATCCTGAAGGACATGGGGATCACGGAGTACGAGCCCCGAGTCGTCAACCAGATGCTGGAGTTCACCTACAGTGAGTCGATCAGCTGAACTTTATGCTTTAACTTCAGGTTGAAGCTCAAAAGAAGACTTTCTGCTTTACATTGTTTTTGTATATTTAGAATTATTTGTTTACAATATTTATTCATATTAATTCTCAAACCAATAACACAGAAGCACGTATATTTATATTTATATTTTATGAAGGTTAAAAACACACTTGTCTTGCAGAAGTTTGTGTTTCTCTTGTGGTTTATTTATTATCTTTATTTATTATTATTACTATTATTTATTATCTTTATTTATTATATTTAGTATATTTATTATCTTTATTATTATTATTATGATTATTAATAATATTATTTATTATCTTTATTTATTTTATTTATTTATTATCTTCATTTATTATTATTAATATTATTTATTGTCTTTATTTATTATTATTATTTATAAACTTTATTATTATTTATAAACTATTATTATTAATTATCTTTATTTATTATTCATTATTATTATTTATTTTATTTATTTATTATTATGTATTATTATTTATTATTGTTGTTGCAGCTAATGTAATTGCCCCTAAACAATAATGTCCAATTATTTCAAAACAAAATGTATAAGAAGAAAAGAAATAAGTAGAATAAATCAAATGCTAAAATTATGAATAATAAATTACTCCTTCAAACAAAACATTTATGATACATTTCTCATTATTATTGTTATTATTACAATCATCATTATTATTATTAATCAAGTCTCTGCTTGTTTCAGATTTTAAATTAAACTTTAGTGTACTCACATGGTACTTAATAATACTACTACAGTTCTAACAATACCTCTAATAATATATCTGACATACAACATGATGCTGCTGTTGATATTTTAACATTCAACGTTTCTCACCAGACAAACGGAGCAGATTGTAGCATGAGGTTCATATTTCAAGTGTTAAAATAAAAGCAGAGGCTCTGTGTTCTTTACGTATTTAAATATTTACAGCTGTTCACGTTTTTAAAGAGTTTTTTTAGTAACGTTCACTGGTTCATGTTTTTTACAGCTTTAGTTCGTACTAACGGTTTAATTTTTGTTCTTTTATTTGGGTTGCTTTTTCTGACAATGATGCGTTCAAGGACAGTTGGAAATCTTAGCTTTTGGCTGAGATAAACAGTGTAGCTTTGAAGAAGGTTAATTCTCACAGCTGTTGAGCCGGAGACTCGGTGCTGCATTTTATTCTGAAAAGGTTTTCATTTATCGTTTTAGTTAGAGCAAGCGTTCTTTAAAGTGAGGCGGGTAAACCCGTCCTGACACATGAAGAAGACCGTCAGCTGTTCAGGTTCTACCGTCTCTGTTCACAGGATACGTGACGACCATCATCGAGGACGCCAAGATCTACGCCACGCACGCCAAGAAGTCCAGCGTGGACGCCGACGACATCAAGCTGGCGATCCAGTGTCGCATGGACCAGTCGTTCACCTCGCCGCCGCCAAGAGACGTAAGAATCCACCTTAACCAGCGCCGGTTAACCCTTTAACCGGCGCTGGTTAACCTTTTAACCAGCGCCGGTTAACCCTTTAACCGCCGCTGGTTAACCCTTTAACCGGTGCCGGTTAACCCGTTAACCAGCGCCTTATTATTCCGTAATATATATATTATATATATATATATATATATATATATATATATATATATATATATATATATATATATATATATAATATAATATAATGTTATAGAGAGAGAGACAGAGAGTTAAAGAAAGAGAGAGAGAGGTAAAGAAAGTTAAAGAAAGAGAGAGAGAGAGAGGGAGAGACGGAAAGAGAGAGAGAGAGACAGAGGTAAAGAGAGAGAGAGACAGAGAGTTAAAGAAAGAGAGAGAGAGAGACAGAGAGTTAAAGAAAGAGAGAGACAGAGAGGTAAAGAGAGAGAGAGACAGAGAGTTAAAGAGAGAGAGAGAGAGGGAGAGAGAGAGAGAGAGAGAGTTAAAGAGAGAGAGAGAGATAAAGGACGTTTCTCCTCCCTCTATAAAGATGAAGACTGGATCTGATCAAACAGGTTTTAGTTTGTTTCTCTCTTAAGAGGAGAAGCTGCTGCTGCTTCATCTCTTGTCTGTTTATATATTTTGTATATATTATATATATGTTCATGATATTTATATGTGTTCTGTTCAGTTCCTGTTGGAGGTTGCTAGGCAGAAGAACCAGACCCCCCTCCCTCTGATCAAACCCTACACCGGACCCCGACTCCCTCCGGACCGCTACTGTCTGACTGCACCCAACTACAGACTGAAGACCGTGCAGAAGAAGGTACAAACGTCTTTTATTTTGGCGGTCTTCTTCTTCTCCTCCACTCAACGGCTCTTCTGTCCTTTGCTTCCTCTCAGGTGTCGTCGTCGGCCGGCAGGATATCGGTTCCTCGGCTCAGCGTCGGCGCCGTCTCCAGCAGACCGGGCACGCCGACCCTTGGTGAGTAAAGGCGAGAGGGTTACCCAGAATGCAGTGCGGCTACGTACGCGCTCATATTCACAAGTTGAACCTTCAACACTGCTACCAGAAGGAATTCTGGGAATCGTAGGAGAGAAAATATCGACATCATTTTAGTATTTAAAATGTTTACCCATGAGAGACATCAGGTTTAAAGAGATTATTTGATGTTTTAATGATTAAATTAACGTGTTTTCACTGTAAAGTTTACACAAAGTTGAATTAAAGCAGATTATATGATGTTTTAATGATTAAATTAACGTGTTTTTACTGTAAAGTTTAAACAAAGTTGAATTAAAACAGATTATATGATGTTTTAATGATTAAATTAACGTGTTTTTACTGTAAAGTTTAAACAAAGTTTAATTATAACAGATTATATGATGTTTTAATGATTAAGTTAACGTGTTTTTACTGTAAAGTTTACACAAAGTTGAATTAAAACAGATTATTTGATGTTTTAATGATTAAATCAACGTTTTTTTACTGTAAAGTTTACACAAAGTTGAATTAAAACAGTTACAGGGGCTTATTCTGCAATTAAAACTAACATTTGAACACTAAATACAGTTGTTTTACCAAATGCATTCTGGGAAATGTAGGCAGGTCTCCCAACCAGATTCAAATATATATATTTTAACTGTCTTTAGATGGGTTCTTCTCTGTGGAGTCCGGTCTGGTTCTGAGTCTGTTAGTACTGGACCAGTGTGTTCTGACCCGCGTTCTCTCCACACAGGAACTCCGTCGGTCCACTCCGTCACCACTAAAGTGGGAACTCCGGTGTCTCTGACGGGTCAGAGGTTCACAGTTCAGATCCCACCGCCCTCTCAGACGGCCGCCACCAAAACCAGTAAGAACCCGTTTCCTCCCAGTCCCTCATCTAAAGTCTGACACCAGTATGTGTTTATATTTAGGGCCCGAGCACCGACGTAGTCGGAGCGGAGGACCTATTGTTATTCTAATGTTTTTTATTATTATTATTATTATTATTATTGTACCAGTTTCATCGCAAAAAGGAGGTGCTTGGGATACTGGGAATCTTTTGAAATTTGGCACAAAATTCAATCGTGGTGAAAATTCCAGTATTATTGGGGTGTCCAGCTGCGGCATGACATTTTGGCTCGATAGCGCCCCCTACAGAGTAGCCCCAACTTTGGGTTTCACCTAGCTGTATGAAATTTGGTAGGTATGTGGAACGTGATGGGACGTACAAAAAAGTCAAAAGGAGGTATATCCTAAACCAAACAGGAAGTCGGCCATTTTGAATTTTATGACGTTTTTGGACCGTTTCAAGGCGCCGTACTTTAACAAACTCCTCCTAGAGATTAAACCCGATTGCCTTCAGATTTGGTCAGTATGCTCTTGAGACCTTGGCAGTGAAACGATACTCAAAGATCAAAAAGTTATCGAACTATGTGTCCGTGGCGTGGCGGCAAAAAAACACCATTCGCCATGAAACAGGAAGTTGTTGTAACTCGGCTGTACATTGCCTAATCTGCTCCAAATTTCTCATATGTCATAACATCCTGACCCTGAACACATGTATATGACAATTTAGAATCATAGTAATAGCGCCACCTAGTGGCAACTGGAAGTTGTACGTTTTGTACTTTGACATCCTGCTCCTCACAGATTATTCCGATCCCTCTAAAGTTTTGTCAGAAAAGCCTTAAGATGTTGATAATGCTTCATTGTGAAAATTGTAGGAAGTTGTCGAAGCGTGGTGACGTGGCGGCTCGGCGAACTTCGATCCTTCGCCATGAACGAATAAACTGATGTAACTCGACTCCGCATCATCAGATCTTTACCAGATTTCACATGTTTGATTAAACTCCAGGCCTGAAGACATCTGCAAGCCAATTTTGAATCATAGTCATAGCGCCACCTACTGGCAACAGTAAGTTAAAGTCTTTATACTTTGGCTTGTTTCTCTTAGTTGGAAAATCAGATCAACATCAAATTTGTTCCACACAAATGTAAGAAGTTCATAATGCCAGTTCTCTAAGCTTTTGATGTTTCGTCGAATGACGTTGCCGTGGTAACGCAGTCTTCGGCGTGAAAAACGATGGTCATTTGGAGAGGTTAAAAAAGCTCGAAACACAAGCAAACTTGACACACAGATTACAAGGCCAAAATGTAGTTCTATAATATGATTTTATTCAATCAGAGTGTTAAATCGGCTCAATAGTGCCCCCTACAAAATTTCAACGAAGCAGCCCTCGCAGTACGTTTCACATAGATTAACACAATTTGGTAGGCACATGTATCACATGTGGACTTAAATAAAAGTCTCTTGGGGCCATGCCCTAAACCCAACCGGAAGTCAGCCATTTTGAATTTAGTCTGAATTTCTAGTGTCGTTTTTGCAATTTCCAGGCGCTCTACTTTAACGAACTCCTCCCAGGAAACTAATCAGATCAACTTAGAATTTGGTCAGAACAATCTAAAGACCTTTGTGATTAAAAGTTACTCAAAGCTTGTTGTTTCGTGAAATGCCGTTGCCGTGGCGACGCATTCCTCGCCATGAAAAACAAAGGTGTTTTTGAGGGGCTAAAAATACTCAAAACAAAATCAAACTTGTCACACACATTTAAAATCCTGAATGTAGTTATCTGATGTGATTTTAATGCTTCAGAGTGGCAACTCGGCTCGATAGCACCCCCTACAATATTTCGACGATGCAGCCCTCGCAGTACGTTTCACCTAGATGTATGAAATTAAGTAAGCAGGTGTATCACATGTGGATTTAAAAAAAAGTCGTAGGGGTCCATGCTCTAAACCCAACCGGAAGTCAGCCATTTCTAATTTTGTATGAATTTCTCGTGTATTTTTCCCATTTCCAGGTGCTGCACTACGAACTAGTCCTAGGTAATTAATCAGATCAGCTTAGAATTTGGTCAGAACAATCTAAAGACCTTTGTGATTAAAAGTTTAGAATTCATCAAACATGGACTTGGTGTAGCGGCCATTTTACATGGTTTGCCATCATCCATCAAGCTGTTGTAACTCAACTGTTCTTTGTCAAAACTGTCCCAAAGTTGACGTGCTTGATTACTGTCATGATTTTAGGACTTCTGCATGCCAATATTAACTCATAGTCATAGCGCCACCTACTGGCAACCACGGACGTAAGCAGGATTCTATAATTACAGCGGCCCGAACACTGAACTTAATAAAAGGGTTTGTGGACACACCATGAGAAAAAGACTTCTCTGATCTAAATATGTGCAAACTAAGATGCTTGGAGAGCTAAAGTTAGACAACAGTGGTTCTCAAACCATGTCAGTGGGCATTAGTATAAATGATCTGTTCAGAGCTTCTACATGAGAATCAGAATAAATGTTGCAATGAATGCTTCACACTACAATCTAAAGTTACAGAAGAGCTTAAAATGAAAACAGTGTTAAATTGAAGTGTTCAAGTAAAAGCAAATGACACTACTGTTCTGTTAACTTTCATGTGAGTCCAAATACAATCAGCAGGACACTGCACCCAGTAAACTGACAAGTCTGTTATGTTCCAAACACTGAAGCGCATTCACGCACATTCATTTTCTTAATGATCTTAACAGGCTTACATTTATGATTGCATCGGAGTAAACTCAAAATATTTGAGGCATAATGCCTGGCAACATGGTCTTGCTATGCTGCTGGTCGACGCAGAAATATCATCTAACTCGTGCATGCAGTGTATGATGGTCACAGAAATGCATGACCGCGTCAACCAGAGTCCTGCCGGTACCCTCGACGTGCGCGTAGTTGCGAGGGCCCGATCAATGCTGCTTGCAGCTTTAATTATATATTTATATTTATATATTTACATCAAAGAAAGCTGTTGATTTCATCTTTATTCAAACACCAAATAAACATTAAAAATCAAGTGTTTTGGACAAAAATAGTTGTTTAATAACTACAAGTTAAAAGTCCATAAAATCTGTCCAATCACAATTCATATTTAATACAATGTTTATTTACATAGATATCAAACTTTAATTTAATTTCTTTTTCACTTTATTTAACTAGAGCCATCAAGTAAATGCACCACATTTAGCTACGCAGGCTAATCCTCGTTAGCAGTGAGATAAACCCTCGTCCAGATGAGGACGGATGGTTCTCAGCATCATTGGGTAGAACGCTGTGATGGAACTACTCCTTTACCACCAGATAGAGGTGTTAGAGTTGAACAGAGTTTAACCCTTCGCTGCTCTTCTCCCTCCGACAGCGACGCCGTCCACGCCGGCCATCTCCAACGTCCTCATCAACCCGTCTCTGATCGGCTCCAAGAACATCCTCATCACCACCAACATGGTGACGCAGAACTCCAGCGACTCGCTGAAGAGGAAACACGAGGACGACGACGACTATGACGCTTTATGACAGCGCGACGGACAGCGGCTCTTTTTACAAAAACTAAACACATAAATCACCTTTTTTAATAATCCTGAAAAATGAAAAACTAGGTTGACCCCTGATAACTGTTCTCACCAGAAACTGATCCAGCTCAAGAAGAACTGTTAGTTTAGTTTTCTAGACCGTATGTTTAACCTGAGGAGACTAGTCGACCGGTACAACCAGCCGTATATACCGTATATACCAGACTGTTGATGCTGGATTCAAAGTGAAAATCTGATGTTCCACTGATTTACAATAAACTGTGTTAAAGTCAACACTGCCTCAGTTCTTACCCAAACTGCCTTAAATGGAAAAAAGTCATAATATATCATGTTTATCATACTATGACTTTTCGACATGTTATATTATGACTTTTTTCGACGCGCTATACTATGACTTTATCGACATGTTATATTATGACTTTTTCCGACGCGCTATACTATAACCTTTTTTCGACATGTTATACTATCACTTTTTCGACATGTTATACTATGATTTTTTACGACATGTTATACTATGACTTTTTTCGACATGCTATACTATGACTTTTTTCGACAAGTTATGGTATGACTTTTCGACACTATACTATGACTTTTTATGACATGTTATACTATGACTTTTCGACATGCTATACTGTGACTTTTTTCGACATTATATTATGACTTTTTTCGACGCGCTATACTATGACTTTATCGACATGTTATATTAGGACTTTTTCCGACGCGCTATACTATGACTTTTTCCGACGCGCAATACTATAACCTTTTTTCGACATGTTATACTATGACTTTTTTCAACATGTTATACTATGATTTTTTTAAACATGTTATACTATGACTTTTTTCGACATGCTATACTATGACTTTTTATGACATGCTATACTTTGACTTTTTTCAACATGTTATATTATAACCTTTTTCCGACATGTTATACTATGACTTTTTTCGACATGTTATACTATCACTTTTTATGACATGTTATACTATGACTTTTTTCGACACGCTATACTATGACTTTTTATGACATGCTATACTTTGACTTTTTTCAACATGTTATATTATAACCTTTTTCCGACATGTTATACTATGACTTTTTTCGACATGTTATACTATCACTTTTTATGACATGTTATACTATGACTTTTCGACATGCTATACTGTGACTTTTTTCGACATTATATTATGACTTTTTTCGACGCGCTATACTATGACTTTATCGACATGTTATATTAGGACTTTTTTCGACGCGCTATACTATGACTTTTTCCGACGCGCTATACTATAACCTTTTTTCGACATGTTATACTATGACTTTTTTCAACATGTTATACTATGATTTTTTTCAACATGTTATACTATGATTTTTTTCAACATGTTATACTATCACTTTTTCGACATGTTATACTATGAATTTTTACGACATGTTATACTATGCCTTTCTTCGACATGCTATACTATGACTTTTTTCAACATGTTATATTATGACCTTTTTCCGACATGTTATACTATGACTTTTTCGAAACATGCTATACTATGACTTTTTCGACATGTTATACTATGATTTTTTACGACATGTTATACTATGGCTTTTTTGAACATGTTATACGATGACTTTTTTCGACATGTTATACTATGACTTTTTGACATGTTATACTATGACTTTTTCGACATGTTATACTACGACTTTTTCCGACATGTTATACTATGACTTTTTTCAACATGTTATACTATGATTTTTTTTGAAATGTTATACTATCACTTTTTCGACATGTTATACTATGATTTTTTACGACATGTTATACTATGCCTTTTTTCAACATGTTATATTATAACCTTTTTCCGACATGTTATACTATGACTTTTTCGAAACATGCTATACTATGACTTTTTATAACATGTTATATTATAACCTTTTTCCGACATGTTATACTATGACTTTTTTCGACGTGTTATACTAAAACCTTTTTTCGACATGTTATATTATGACTTTTTTCAACATGTTATATTATAACCTTTTTCCGACATGTTTTACTATGACTTTTTTCAACATGTTATACTATGATTTTTTTCGAAATGTTATACTATCACTTTTTCGACATGTTATACTATGATTTTTTACGACATGTTATACTATGCCTTTTTTCGACATGCTATACTATGAATTTTTATGACACGCTATACTATGACTTTTTTCAACATGTTATATTATGACTTTTTTCAACATGTTATATTATAACCTTTTTCCGACATGTTATACTATGACTTTTTTCAACATGTTATACTATGATTTTTTTCGAAATGTTATACTATCACTTTTTTGACATGTTATATTATGACTTTTTCCGACATGTTATACTATGACTTTTTTCAACATGTTATACTATGATTTTTTTCGAAATGTTATACTATCACTTTTTCGACATGTTATACTATGATTTTTTACGACATGTTATACTATGACTTTTTTCGACATGCTATACTATGACTTTTTTCGACAAGTTATGGTATGACTTTTTTCGACATGCTATACTATGACTTTTTTCAACATGTTATATTATAACCTTTTTTCGACATGTTATACTATGACTTTTTTTGACATGTTATACTATGACTTTTTTCGACACGCTATACTATGACTTTTTTCGACGCGTTATACTATGACTTTTTTAAACATGTTATACTATGACTTTTTTGACATGCTATACTATGACTTTTTTCAACGTTATATTATAACCTTTTTCCGACATGTTATACTATCACTTTTCCGACATGTTATACTATGATTTTTTACGACATGTTATACTATGCCTTTTTTCGATATGCTAGACTATGAATTTTTATGACATGCTATACTATGACTTTTTTCAACATGCTATACTATGACTTTTTTTGACATGTTATACTATGACTTTTTCGAAACATGCTATACTATAACTTTTTATAACATGTTATATTATAACCTTTTTCCGACATGTTATACTACGGCTTTTTCCGACATGTTATACTATCACTTTTTATGACATGTTATACTATGACTTTTCGACATGCTATACTGTGACTTTTTTCGACATTATATTATGACTTTTTCCGACGCGCTATACTATGACTTTTTTCGACGTGTTATACTAAAACCTGTTTTCGACATGTTTTACTATGACTTTTTTCAACATGTTATACTATGATTTCTTTCGAAATGTTATACTATCACTTTTTCGACATGTTATACTATGACTTTTTCCGACATGTTATACTATGACTTTTTTCAACATGTTATATTATAACCTTTTTCCGACATGTTATACTATGACTTTTTTCAACATGTTATACTATGATTTTTTTCGAAATGTTATACTATCACTTTTTTGACATGTTATATTATGACTTTTTCCGACATGTTATACTATGACTTTTTTCAACATGTTATACTATGATTTTTTTCGAAATGTTATACTATCACTTTTTCGACATGTTATAATATGAGTTTTTATGACATGCTATACTATGACTTTTTTCAACACGTTATATTATAACCTTTTTCCGACATGTTATACTATGACTTTTTCGAAACATGCTATACTATCACTTTTTCGACATGTTATACTATGATTTTTTACGACATGTTATACGATGACTTTTTTAAACATGTTATACGATGACTTTTTTAAACATGTTATACTATGACTTTTTTCGACATGCTATACTATGACTTTTTTCGACATGCTATACTATGACTTTTTATGACATGCTATACTTTGACTTTTTTGACACATTATACTATGACTTTTCGACAAGTTATGTTATGACTTTTCGACACTATACTATGACTTTTTATGACATGCTATAATATGAGTTTTTTCGACAGGCTATACTATGACTTTTTTCAACATGCTATACTATGACTTTTTTCAACATGTTATACTATGATTTTTTTTAAATGTTATACTATCACTTTTTCGACATGTTATACTATGATTTTTTTCGACATGTTATACTATGACTTTTTATGACATGCTATACTATGACTTTTTATGACATGCTATACTATGACTTTTTTTAACATATTATGACTTTTCGACACGCTATACTACGACTTTTTTCGACATGTTATACTATGACTTTTTTCAACATGTTATATTATAATCTTTTTTCGACATGTTATACTATGACTTTTTATGACATGTTTTACGATGACTTTATATAAATTGTTATACTATGACTTTTTGACATGCTATATTATGACTTTTTTCAACATGTTATACTATGACTTTTGTCGACATGTTATACTAGGACTTTTTTCGACATGTTATACTAGGACTTTTTTTCGACATTTTATACTAGGACTTTTTTCGACATGCTATGCTATGAGTTTTTTTCAACATGCTATAATTTGAATTTTTTCGACATGCTATACTATGACTTGTCGAAAAAAGTCATAGTATGACATGTCAAAAAAAGTCATAATATAGCATGCCGAAAAAAGTCATAATATAGCATGTCGAAAAAAGTCATTGAAAAACAATTCATAAAAAGTCATAGTACAACATGTCGAAAAGTCATTGTATAGCATGTCGAAAAAAGTCATAGTATAACTTGTCATAAAAAGTCATAGTATAACATGTAAAAAAGTCATAGTATAACATGTCATAAAGTCATAGTATGGTCATAAAAAGTCATAGTATAGCATGTCATAAAAAGTCATAGTATAACATGTCAAAAAAAGTCATAGTGTAGCATGTCGAAAAAAGTCATAGTATAGTATGTCATAAAAAGTCATAGTATGTCATAAAAAGTCATAGTATAACATGTCATAAAAAGTCATAGTATAACATGTCAAAGTCATAGTATAACATGTCATAAAAAGTCATAGTATAACATGTAAAAGTCATAGTATAACATGTCATAAAAAGTCATAGTATAACATGTCATAAAAAGTCATAGTATAGTATGTCATAAAAAGTCATATAGCATGTCATAAAAAGTCATAGTATAACATGTCATAAAAAGTCATTGTATAGTATGTCATAAAAAGTCATAGTATAACATGTTATAAAAAGTCATAGTATAACATGTCATAAAAAGTCATAGTATAACATGTCGAAAAAAGTCATAGTATAGTATGTCATAAAAAGTCATCGTATAACATGTCATAAAAAGTCATAGTATAGTATGTCATAAAAAGTCATAGCATAACATGTCGAAAAAAGTCATAGTATAACATGTCAAAAAAAGTCATGGTATAACATGTCATAAAAAGTCATAGTATAACATGTCATAAAAAGTCATAGTATAACATGTCATAAAAAGTCATAGTATGTCATAAAAAGTCACAGTATAACATGTCGAAAAAAGTCATAGTATAACATGTCGAAAAAAGTCATTGTATGACATGTCGAAAAAAGTCATAGTATAACATTTCATAAAAAGTCATCGTATAACATGTCATTAAAAGTCATAGTATAGTATGTCATAAAAAGTCATAGTATAACATGTCATAAAAAGTCATAGTATAGTATGTCATAAAAAGTCATCGTATAGCATGTCATAAAAAGTCATAGTATAACATGTTATAAAAAGTCATATAGCATGTCATAAAAAGTCATAGTATAACATGTCATAAAAAGTCATAGTATAGTATGTCATAAAAAGTCATATAGCATGTCATAAAAAGTCATAGTATAACATGTCATAAAGTCATAGTATAGTATGTCATAAAAAGTCATAATATAACGTCATAAAAAGTCATAGTATAGTATGTCATAAAAAGTCATCGTATAGCATGTCATAAAAAGTCATAGTATAACATGTCATAAAAAGTCATCGTATAGCATGTCATAAAAAGTCATAGTACAACATGTTATAAAAAGTCATAGTATAGTATGTCATAAAAAGTCATAGTATAACATGTCATAAAAAGTCATAGTATAACATGTCATAAAAAGTCATAGTATAGCATGTCAGTCATAGTATAGCATGTAAAAAAGTCATAGTATAGTATGTCATAAAAAGTCATAGTATGTCATAAAGTCATAGTATAACATGTCGAAAAAAGTCATTGTATGACATGTCAAAAAAGTCATAGTATAACATGTCATAAAAAGTCATAGTATAGTATGTCATAAAAAGTCATAGTATAACATGTCATAAAAAGTCATAGTATGTCATAAAAAGTCATCGTATAGCATGTCATAAAAAGTCATAGTATAACATGTTATAAAAAGTCATAGTATAGCATGTCATAAAAAGTCATCGTACAGTATGTCATAAAAAGTCATAGTATAACATGTCAAAAAAAGTCATAGTATAGTATGTCATAAAAAGTCATAGTATAACATGTCATAAAAAGTCATAGTATAGTATGTCATAAAAAGTCATGGTATAACATGTCATAAAAGTCATAGTATGTCATAAAAAGTCATAGTATAACATGTCGAAAAAAGTCATAGTATAACATGTCATAAAAAGTCATGGTATAACATGTCATAAAAAGTCATAGTATAACATGTCGAAAAAAGTCATAATATAAAATGTCGAAAAAAGTCATAGTATAACATGTCGAAAAAAGTCATTGTATGACATGTCGAAAAAAGTCATAGTATAACATGTCATAAAAAGTCATAGTATAGCATGTAAAAAAGTCATAGTATAGTATGTCATAAAAAGTCATAGCATAACATGTCAAAAAAAGTCATAGTATAACATGTCAAAAAAAGTCATGGTATAACATGTCAAAAAAAGTCATAGTATAGTATGTCATAAAAAGTCATAGTATAACATGTCATAAAAAGTCATAGTATGTCATAGTATAACATGTCGAAAAAAGTCATAGTATAACATGTCAAAAAAAGTCATGGTATAACATGTCATAAAAAGTCATAGTATAACATGTCGAAAAAAGTCATAATATAAAATGTCGAAAAAAGTCATAGTATAACATGTCGAAAAAAGTCATAGTATAGTATGTCATAAAAAGTCATAGTATAACATGTCAAAGTCATAGTATAACATGTCATAAAAAGTCATAGTATAACATGTAAAAGTCATAGTATAACATGTCATAAAAAGTCATAGTATAGCATGTAAAAAAGTCATAGTATAGTATGTCATAAAAAGTCATAGTATGTCATAAAGTCATAGTATAACATGTCGAAAAAAGTCAGTGTAGTATGTTTAAAAACCATGTGACTATTTATTTCTTCTGAACGCTGTTGTTGAAGAGCATTATGGGAAATAAGGGATCTAGTGTTTTTAGAGTTCGACTCATCACTTTCAACACTTGAGGCCAGAATTCGGATTATTTCAGCCGTTTAAGCACTTTATCATGACGACGTTATTTCAGCAGCAGTTTGACGCTCTTCATTTCTTGGGTGACGAACTGAAACATTCAATAATTAAATGCTCAAACAAAAACACAACAGCGAGATCTGTTAGTTCATTTTACCTTTAATAATAAAAAGAAAACTAAAATAAAAATCTCAAAATAAAAAATACATGGCAAAACAATAGACTCTTAAATGATTATGAGAATAATCATGGTCGCAATGATACAGTAGAAGTAATAATAATAATAATAATAACCACCATAATAATAATAATAATCAGAAGCATAATAATCATAATTCTATCTTTTGTGGTGTTTTTTTCGTCCCACCAGCAAAAATCACTTCCTGTTTTTTATAGACATTATGGTAAGCATCGCACAGGCCGGGGCGTGGCACTTGTCAAAATATTTTCACACTTAGCAAAAAGTTACCCCACATATGCACGAGAAAATAAGGACAGAATCACAGCTCGTACGATTCACAGCACTGCGTGGAAACAAAACTTAAATTAAAAAAACATGCTCCGAGTTTCTTCTTCTTCTTCCCTTCTGGGTCGCAGCTTTAACGACTGACTGGGCGAAGGAGGAAGGGAGGGAATTTTGGCTTTTAAAAAAACAGAAAAAATGAAATAATAGTTTGTGTGGAGCCTCAAAAACACAAACTATTTCTGAAAAATGGCCCAAGCGTGTAAAAAACAAACAAAAATCAACGTCCTTCTTTGCTTCCTGAAGTAAGCAGAAATAATGTCTGCAGCTCTGTGGGCTCGTTCTGTCCGATCAAAGTGCTCTCGTGACGTCTGAAATGTTCTGTGAAGGTTTTCGTTTTGACTCGTTAACAGATCTGAACGACTTTCATCCGTTTAAGAACGAACACAGGAGAGAGGAGCATGAAGTCCTTCACGTCATTCTGAGCTTCAACGAGGAAAAGAGAAGCGAAAAGATGGATGATGGAGAGGAAGAGGAGGAGGAGGAAGAGGAGGTTCATGTGGAGGACCTGAAGGGAAACACTGGTGCTGTTTGTTTGTTTGTTTGTTTTCATGGCACTTGTATAAATTTGGCCAGTTTAAAAAAATAAGTTTCTACGATACTTTTCATCATTGCAGGTGTTTTTTCTCAGAATAGTATCATGTAGCAATACTAGCTTTACGCAAAAAAAAAAAAGGACAAATATTGCGAATTTTTTTGCAACTTTTAAAATAAAGTCATAATTTTATGAGACCAAAGTCATAATATTTTGTGAATAAATGGTAGTTTGTAGTCACACGAGCAGAGAAGAAGGCTGCTGATGTTTTCAGAAGCAGAATTAGAGCTGAAAGATCTAAACGTGTTTTTGTGAGAATGAAGTCAGAAGTTTACAGAGAAAACGAGAAAAATGTTTTATATATTTAAGAAAAATGTTGAAATATTTGAGGAATTAAAGGAGCAGTATTTAAAATGTGGGCGGCCGTGTTAGCGTCATGAAAAACGTAGCAGTTCCCCCTCATGTCAGCACTGTTAGCTGATGTTAGCGCTGCTGTCGTTGTAAGCTCTGTTAGCGCTGTTAGCACTGCTGGCATTGCTAGCTGTCGGTTCACCATTGACAAACTGAGAATCAAAATGCTCCCGATCTCAGATGTTGAACCTTTAAGTCACGAAATTTTGGATATTTGTTGTTTATACTGAATACTTTGTCACTTTGATTAGAGCCAATGTCAATTATAATAAATAGAGATTTAAAAGTTATTGTTTTGAGAAGTCTTTTTTTAATGGTGTGAGAATTCTATTGGAGCAAAGTGTCAATATTACAGACGTTAAATAAAATAAGAATGTGAGAAAAATGTGAAAATAAAGTTATACATTTTGGGGAAAAAGAAGTCAAAGACAAAAGACGACAATTATATATAAAAAAGTGACAATGTTTTTGGGGAAAAAAGCAGCGATGTTAACAAAGTTGTAATTATACGAAAATTTTACTTATTCATGAAATTACAAAAGAAAAAGAAGAATAAAGTCCAACGTTTCGGAGACAAATAATCCGGAATGTAACGAGATAACTTGTAATTTAACAGGTTCGATCAACTTGATCTTAAAACTGTTTAAGTCAGTCGAATTAATTTGGGATCAATTTCATGAACAAAGTTATTATTTATTACTTTTAAGATTTTCACAAAATGATTTCGACACTCGTCTCTTAATATTTAGCTTTTACATTTTTTTTTATTTACTAAGAGGAAAATCCTTGAACTCATCATGAACAGAATTTAGTGACATTGTGACTATTGGAGAATTTAATAAGCACTTCATATCATTATAATTATGTTCATTATGTGATAATGGACATTTCAACCCATTTGTTTTGATTTACAGAAAATTCCTGCAAAGTAACAAAAAAAAAAAAAGACCTTTACTTTGAAATCTGTTTTTAGTCAAAAAAACTATCAAAAAATTTCGTCTCCATGGCGACAGTGAGATGGAGAAGGCACAATGCAGTCGTCACGAAACACAAAGAACAAACAAAGAGATTTGATGAAAGTGCATTCGGGTCAATGGTTGAGAGATAAACAAACTAAGAACAGCAGTGTTTCCCTTTCACCGGCCGGGGCCGATCAGACGCTGTGATTGGTCGGATTCTGTTTGAATTAAAAACGTAGAAACAGACATCACAGATCAGCTTTAAAGAACTTCATATCTAAAATAACGACGAGTCAGAAACACTTTTACTGTTCGTCAGGTGTAAACGGAGCCAGATCCAGAGGAACCAGATCATCAGGAACCAGATCCAGAGGAACCAGATCATCAGGAACCAGATCAAGAGGAACGAGATCCAGAGGAACCAGATCAAGAGAAACCAGATCATCAGGAACCAGATCAAGAGGAACCAGATCAAGAGGAACCAGATCATCAGGAACCAGATCCAGAGGAACCAGATCATCAGGAATCAGATCAAGAGGAACCAGATCCATTTACACCTGATAAAGGTCAAATATCTACGACGGCACCTTCAGGCCATGAAAGTATAAAATAAATAATAATGTGTGTGTGTGTGTGTGTGTGTGTGGGGGGGGGGGATATCCAGAGAAATACTTACTAAAAAAAAAATTATATTTCAAATTTCAGAGATAAACTTGACGAAGCTCTGAGGTTATTCAATAAAAACTGTGGTAACGTCCGTCTGCATTTAGTTTCTCCCTAAAATATAAAAGTATCCGAGCGAGACGAAGGTCCTCATAAAGATACAAATACACGTTTCCTGTGTTCCTTTATGAAAAACAAATAAATACTATTATAAGTGACACATTTTAGACTCGGCGGTCCGTTACCACAAAGTGAAATAAATCTTATTAGATATATTTTTCTGAGTTTTATTTTGGTAAATTTGTGACTAAAAGTTTTTGCTCTGTAATTATGATTATTATTATTATTATTTAATACCTGCAATGTCCTGAAACGCCGGCGTAAACGTCTGCTGAGCAACACGTCGAGAGACTCGAGGTCTGAAGTCTGATCGGAGTTTAAAGACGACTCCAGCGTCTCCAGAGGTTGAGCTCGATGAACTTTTAGGAGTCTACTTCCTGTAGACGGTGAAGAACGAAAGCAGCGTTTCAACATAAAGAGTGAGGCGACATCGTCGTAATCTGTAACTCAAAGAGTTTGAAACAAAAAGGGAAACTCCGTCAACGCTGGAATGGTTCTTTCAAAATAAAAGGAGAAAAAAAAAAAACATTTTACAAAATGGACGACAGGGTTCAGAGTGGATGCTGGTGAGACGCGCGTGTGTGTGTGTGTGTGTGTGTGTGTGTGTGTGTGTGTGTGTGTGTGTGTGTGTGTGTGTGTGTGTGTGTGTGAAATGCATCGACAGTATTTACTTGAAGAGAAAACCTCAAACTGCTCGTAGAAGATTTTTCTTTTTCTTTCTGTTTCAAATATATATTTCTGTTTGTACAACGTGGCGATTCAACATAAAAGATTTTCAAAGTAAAAGCGGACGAGCGCTGCTGCAGGGTTTTGGTGTCACATTTCAGCCGATCAAACATTCCTTCACGTGTTTTTTTTAACATCTGTCCTGCAGCTGCTCAACAACCTTCAGCAAAGAAACAGAAGCAGAGAACGACGGATGGAACAAATGGAGGCGGGAAGATGAAATGGCTGAAAACCCCCAAAAACCCGCGAGGCCTCCGTCCAAACATGCCCTCATCCACCCCCTCCACCAGGGAATGTGTGTGTGTGTGTGTGTGTGTGTGTGTGTGTGTGTGTGTGTGTGTGTGTGTGTGTGTGTGTGTGTGGAGCTCCTAGCAGTCCTCGTCTTTGTCATCCACGGCGCCTTTGAGCCGCAGGCGGGCGAAGTCCTCGAAGACGAAGTCGTCGTCCTGGGAGACGCTGCTGAGGGCACGAAGGAGACGGTTTGAGTTAAATCCTGAACCCAGACTCGAGGGGACCCGATTGAGGATCAGGATCACTTTTATCATTTAAATGATTCTGGTCTCCAGGATCAAACGCGTTCAGATAACGAGGGACGATGTCACCGTTTACAGCAGGACAACATTTCCCAGAAGCCCACAGGTCGTTAAACTACAAGTCTGTAGTCACTTGAGACAATATTAACCAGTGAGTACTTTACTGCAGTACAAGTACTCATACCACTGTGTACAAATACTACGATAAACATATTTCATAAACTTTTTTCAGGTAAAAACAGGAAATCTGTCAAATAAATGTAAAGAAGTAGAAAGTGGTGCAACAGTAATAATGAAGTACAAGTACCTCAAATGCGTACTTGAATAAATGTACTTAGGTACACTTGTAGTAACGACAGACAGAAGTAAACAAAGATCAAATAATAATAAAGACTCACTTTGTGTCAAATTCTATCAAATTGGTGTCGATGGGGGGGTCCATCTCTGGCACAGCTGTAACACACACACACACACACACACACACAATTAGCATGTCACACCACTGTTTCCATGGAAACTGCTTTTCCGTCTCCACAGAGAGAAGGATGGAAAAAGAACACCGTGTTATGCAACAACAGAATATGAATAAATAACCCGTTTTCAACACGTTCCGCTCCTAAAACGTGTCGTTTTAAATAAAGTTTTTAAAACGTCAAACAGGATGTGACTCACCTGACTGTGGGCGGGACAGCGGCGGCTCCACAGGTTTAGGATGCATGAGGATGAAGGGCAGCTCCACCGACACGTCCCTGAGAACAAAACACATGACAAACAGGAAGTCACCGCTCGCTCCACTTCCTGTTTGTAATCATTGAGCTCTGAAGTGAATCTGCTCTGAGGACACGTCTCAACAGGAAGTGACCTCACAGCAGCTGAGGTTTTATTCTGAAAAACAAACTGGAAGCCAACGAAATCAAGAGAGCGGCATCAGATGGTCGTGTGACTCGGTCATATTTTAGAAGTTAGCTTAGCACGAGGCTAATTCAGTTGCTGTTGCACTATTTTGTTCACTTATTAATTCCATTCACTTCTACTTTTCTGTTCTTTTTTTCTTTAAATAAGTTACCATCAGTGAAACTCAACTTCCTGTAAATGTTTCAAAATAAAAGCATAAATTACAGTGTGTAAATCCAGTTTCTTTAAAGCAATTTTCTCTTCTTTTTCTGAGAGATTTTGAACCAGTTAGTCATTTAAACCAGTTAGAGCTACTTTACCTTCAACTTAAAGCAGATGATCTGTTAAAAACATTTAAAACGCGTTTAAAGCAACAAACTGATTTAAATGATAAACTGGTTTAAAACCATTACATTAGAGGTAAACTGGATGAAAGCTGTGAAAGAGAGCAGATGTGTTTTACACTGAGGCTGTCGGTCACATTTACCTGTCCAACATGCCTCTCAGCAGCCTGCAGGGGGACACACACAGAGGGGGGGGGTGGAGGAAGAGGAGGAGGAAGAGGAGGAGGAGGAGCCAAACAGAAAAACAAAAACAAAAAACACAGAGGGGAGATGAAATGAAAAGCAGGAGGCGACATGTTCACAACAAGTTGACAACCTAAAGCAAGCACAGTGAGAAGCAACTAGCGCTACAAGCAGAGGGTTTCACCGCTAACTGACAACAGGAAGTCAAGAGGACGAAACAGGAAGCTGAGCTGCACCAACATGGAGCCGTCGAGCAGGATTTAGTTTTAAAGAACGTCAAACATTGTGTGAATTCATGTCGGGACCGAAGCGGTGCAGCACGTTATGATCACTATTCATAACGTGGTCCACAAAGACTAAAACAACTTGGTAAACAGACCGTCACAATATGACATCCTGGACTTCTAGCTGTTAAAGTAGCTACAAAACAGTTTTTTGAACGGATTTCAATATTAAAATTGGTTCTCCTCCAATATTCAGTAGAACATGTGGTTCTAGTCTCTGATCATGTTTCATTGTTAACAACTAATCAAGAGGAGAGCTAGTAACGTTAGCAGCACCGCTAACGGCTAACCAACGGAGGTTCACTTCAGTTACACTATGATGCCTTCAGGCTCTGCTCAGTGAACATGAGTACTGGCTGAAGGTAAATTATAACGTTATCGTGATGTGTTCATGTGTAATCTGTAAAATGTATTTTTGGTGATGAACTTGAATAAATCCAGTAGTAATTTAAACTAACGTGGGTGCAGCTTAGCAAGAAATGTTAAAAAAACTAAATCTGTAACTCCACTGATGACATTAACAGGAAACAAGAGGCTAAGAGGACAGGAAGTGATGTCAGCAGAGTGTGAGGGGGCAGTGTGTGTGTGTGTGTGTGTGTGTGTGTGTGTGTGTGTGTGTGTGTGTGTGTGTGTGTGTGTGTGTGTGTGTCGTACCCTCCACGTGAGACCACCAGCTTGACTTTGACTCTGTAGGACACCAGAATCCCCAGAACCTCCTTGTTGGTGACGTCCTTCACTCTGAAACAACAGAGCGCCGCGGTCACATGACTGCAGCAACACACCTGTACACACAGTGTGTGTGTGTGTGTGTGTGTGTGTGTGTGTGTGTGTGTGTGTGTGTGTGTGTTTACATGGTGGAGGAGGCCAGGTTGGTGTCTTCATGCTTCAGCTTGCCGTCCAGAGCGAGTCCTCTCTTCTCTCGGTTCTTGTCGAGCGTCGGGGTCAGAGTGTACACCTTACAGAAGGTGGAGCTGGACGACACCTGGTCACTACGGAGACAAAATGCAGCTGTCAATCAAACCGTCAGACGTTCATCAGCTGCCAGTAGAGTCATATTGTGATGGTATGACGTCATCATTGTGTATCTCTTGTTTAAACTGTTTTTAATTGATTTAAACCCAGTTTACTTCTGGTTTAAAACAATTCTCTCTCATTTAAACAGGTTTTAAAACCTGTTCAATCCAAAAATACTGATCTGGCTTCAGATGTCAGACTTCACACCGATTTGGATTAATGTTTGCTTTTGTCTGATCCAAGCAGGTCCCGTGTTTCAAAGTGTTATATATAAATGAAATGATACATATTGACCTCATTAATCCTCAAATAATCTGCAAAAGACAAAATGTCCCACAGAGACATTAAACTGGGACTTACTCTGCCTCCAGCTGGGCCACTGGACATTTGTACTGGGCAGTACTGAACAGGCAGATGTCTGCATACTGACGCACTGCAGAGAGAGAAAGCTACTGTTACACATTCATAGGGAAAGGATCAAAGAACAACATGGACAGAAGAAGAAGAAGAGATGACAAACACAACAAAGAGAAGAAGAAGAAGAAGAAGAAGAGACGGACGTACCGGAGATCTTGACTCTCTTCACGGTCTTGGTGGAGTTGTTGGTGACGTGAACGTTGACGCTGATGGGCTCTCCGTGGTAGTACAGCTGCACACAATGCATTATGGGAAAAGAAGACATTAATTAGTGACGCCTAACATTAACTAGATTTGTTGTTCACAGTGTCACATTATAAGGGACCTGCAGAAAGTACTGTCTGTCTGTCTACCTCCTTGTCCAGAGAGGCCTCCAGGTGTAAAGATCTGTCAGACATCAGGAAGCTGCGGGTCGTCTCCACCATCGGCTGAGGTCCAGGCTTCTCCGGAGCGTACTGAACCTTCCTGATCACCAGACGCACCGAGTTCCTGCAGACATGTACGACGTTACATCAACCTGCTTCTTTTCAGTACACAAGCATGTTGTACTTGTTGTACTAATACAAAGGCTAACCTGTAACCTTAACACAAAGCTTCCTCTGAGAGCTTTAGGTCCTCAGAAACCTCATGAACCAGCTTCTGAACTCACCTCTTGTGAATCTTCTCTTCTATTGACTTGGCACAGAAAGCTCTGATCTCAAAGTCAACACCACAGGCCTGTAGAGAGAGACGAGACAAAGACGAAGAGTTCTTACTTCCCACGTCTAAACCAACTGAATCCAAAGACAGAAGTAGTTTGAATGCAGGAAAACACTGAGTGTGTGTGTGTGTGTGTGTGTGTGTGTGTGTGTGTTACCTTCCCAGTGTCCTCTGGGCCGGGCTGTAAAGTGACTGAACACGGGAGGTTCTGAGGAATCTGAATCAGCAGAGAGAAGAAAACCAACAAAATCAGTCAGCGGTTTCACCAAGGGTTGAATCGTCAAGAGGTCGCCCCTAAATTTAAATAGTTTACAGGATATCAAACCTTTGTTTCTTTATAATACATGTAATACTTGACATTACAGGGTTTGTTTAAAGTCAGTAAGTCAATAAACTGTCATGCAGACCATTTTACACTCGACTGCAAACCTCTGAAGGTATATATTATAAAGTCTGATGGAGCAAACAGAATCACATCATCTGCAAAGAAACAACACGAAGATCCCCAAAACTTTATCTTTAGATCCTGGTTATTAAAATCACAAACAGAAACCTTTTAAAAGATTGTAGAGATTTCAGCTATAAAAAAGTTCTGCCTTATTTCTTCTCATTTTAAGGAAACATCTTTGGAAAATGTAGTCAAATGACCCGTCGGACAAACTGAGTATAGGGGAAGTGTTGTAAATGAAGGATGCATCATACATCAGCTAACTGACAAACAGTTCCAGGAACTAAAGGTTCTCTTATTCTATTACTTATGTTGCTGATTCAAACTCACATGAGGAAATAACGTTGGTAAAAAAGCAGAAACAAGTTGTTCAACATTAAGTACAGATCACCAGTGTTCATTGGTGCCCAGATCACCAGTGTTCATTGGTGCCCAGATCACCAGTGTTCATTAGTGCCCAGATCACCAGTGATCATTAGTGCCCAGATCACTACTGTTCATTAGTGCCCAGATCACTAGTGTTCATTGGTGTCCAGATCACTAGTGTTCATTGGTGTCCAGATCACTAGTGTTCATTGGTGTCCAGATCACTAGTGTTCATTAGTGTCCAGATCACTACTGTTCATTAGCGCCCAGATCACTACTGTTAATTAGCGTCCAGATCACTACTGTTAATTAGCGTCCAGATCACTAGTGTTCATTGGCATCCAGATCACTAGTGTTCATTAGCGTCCAGATCACTACTGTTCATTAGCGTCCAGATCACTACTGTTCATTAGCGTCCAGATCACTACTGTTCATTAGTGTCCAGATCACTACTGTTCATTAGTGTCCAGATCACTACTGTTCATTAGTGTCCAGACTCACAGTGAAGTAGAACGGATGAGCATGTTGGCCCAGTTTCTTCAGCAGCCTCTCCTGCAGCCGACTGTTGGGTTTCTTCTCTTCAGGCACCGGAGGGAAGGCCTGAGAGAGAGAGAGAGAGAGAGAGAGAGAGAGAGAGAGAGAGAGAGAGAGAGAGAGAGAGAGAGAGAGAGAGAGAGAGAGAGAATCTTCTGTTACAGTGAAATGTTCCTTCAGTTAAAGTATGTCAGTATAATCAGTCAAATGTAGTTAAAGTATTCAAACAGTGACTGTAGCACTATTATATCATTAGAGTATTATTACTAATATATTAATGTAAAAACAGGACTTCACTGTTTTTGTTCAGCTGGAGCTCATTTGGAACTTTGAACTCATGATTACTTCATTGCTGACACTTCTCTCCATTAATTGATCAATGGGTTGATAGATGGGTTGATTATTAGATTGATTGGTACATCTGGTGATGAAGGTGTAGTTGGAGGTCTGCAGGTGAA
Source organism: Cebidichthys violaceus (assembly GCF_023349555.1). NCBI lineage: Eukaryota > Metazoa > Chordata > Actinopteri > Perciformes > Stichaeidae > Cebidichthys > Cebidichthys violaceus. The sequence goes on from NW_027176739.1 coordinate 392,532, forward strand.
GCTCACCTGGAAGGTTGAGATGTAGAGATCCTTCCTGAAGGACAGACCCAGGACGTCCAGGTCCTCACGGCCGTACCGAAACGCACAGGTGAGCGTGACAAAGACTACGGGGAGGAAGAGGAGACATGTTTTAGAGAATCTTCACATCACAACAGCATTTAAAACTATTTATGATCTATAAATAGTTTTAGTCCATTTGTTATTAAATGTTTCAAAACATTTATTTCCTCTGTTTCAAAGCTGCTGTACACAAATACTACTAAAACTTCTACTACCCTTTTATACCTGTACACACGTCTGCAATAGTCTTATACATTTTATTTATTTCAACTATATTATAGCTGCACACGTCTATCTCAGTATTATATATATATATTCAGTATATATTCAGTATTTGATACCTGCACACATCTGCAACAATATTATATATATTATTGTATTTTAATTTATTTGATATATATATATATATATATATATATATATATATATTAACATCTGCATTTTTGTGTTTTATGTCTTGTATTGTACTTGCATGTATTTTGTAGTAGTTTTGTTGGAGGATGCTTCACTGTCGTTGTTGTACAGACGACAAATGAAGACTTGACACAAACATGGAATTTAAGAACAACTGAAATCTAATTCTTCTAATATACAAAGATGAACACATTATTGATGAGTTTTAAACGTGGTAATATACTTCATAGGAGCCAAATAAACTCATAACAACACAGACAGTGAACATGATGAGACACCAGATGTTAAGATAAAGGACCAGATGTTCTACCTTTCCTGTCTTTCAGGTACTCGGGGTCCACGAGGATCACTCCATCTGAGAGCGGGAAGAACACAAACCAACACGTCTTTAAAAGAGCTCATCGTCCAATCACAAACACACGTTCATTCATTCTCAGCTTAACCTCTAAACAACACGCTAAACAACATGCTAAAATAACTGCTAAACAACACGCTAAAATAACTGCTACACAACATGCTAAACAACACGCTAAAATAACTGCTACACAACATGCTAAACAACATGCTAAATAACTGCTAAACAACTGCTAAACAACATGCTAAATAACTGCTAAACAACATGCTAAACAACATGCTAATTAACGGCTAAATAATGTCCACAAGCTTCCCAGGACTTTGCTGTGACGATACAAACCTCCAGATTCCAGATGTGCTGACTCACCTACTGGGTCCACGTGGTCCAGGTGATCCACGAAGTCTCTCTTTCCCAGGTAAACCGTCACCTGCACCGACCAATCACAGCATCACGCGTCTTACCGTCATTCATTCAGGGGTTCATTTTTATGTTTCATAATGACTAAAACTTCACAATGACACGACACAGACATGTAGTTTCATCAGCTAAACAGCTGGTTATTGTAGTTTTTAATCAAGATAACAGGAGGAAATGGAGCGTTAGTCGGGACTATTTTTAGCGGCGGATTAATCCTCATTTGGGGCGCAGAATGAACGACGGTGACTTTGTTTACATCAATAAAACATTATTAAAAAGACGATAATCCACCGATCTGTTTAAATGGCTGATGAATATTAATATTCTACTGATACTCCTGTTTAAAAGCAGCAACTTATTATTAAATATGATCATTTATGTCTTTCACAGGAATCATATCCTGATGGAATCAAGTGTCTGGATGACGTGAAACATATTTTCATCTAGATTGATAATAACGAGCACAAACAACTCAAACTTAGCAGAAGAATCTAATTGTTTATTTCTACTTGCATGTTTTTATTTTATATAGTTAATATATATAGTTTTTACATCATATGTAATATAATATAATAAGTCATAAATCATATGATCCTGTTTAAATAACATGGATCACATCCACAGTAATATTGGAGTATTACTGTAGATGTAAACGTAGTATTTCCATAGTAATGAAGTACACTCAGTTATTCATCTCGTCTACTTTATTTTATATAAAAACATGTTTATGTTCACGTCTGGTAGAAACATTCAGTGGTAGTATTAGAAGTAGTATTTCTCCTCTGTGGCTGCAGTACTTTTAAATACTCTTGAGGATTCTTCTGTACTTCTACATGTACTGAAGTAGTATTTCCTTGTGGTATTACTACTAGTACTATGTGGATATATTTAATCACAGTTGCAGAATAAATAACTCACCTTACAGTTGGGACTCGACTTCTTGAAAACTCTGAGAAGTTTGGAAAGAAGAAGAAGAGGAAGAGGAGAAGAAGACGAGGAAGGAGAGGAGAAGAAGGAGAAGAAGAAGAAGAGAAGAAGAAAAAGAAGAAGAGGAAGAAGGAGAAGAAGAGGAAGAAGAGGATGAAGCGGAAGAAGAGGAAGAGGAGAAGCTGTTAGTCTGTTTTTATATATTTGGTTTAATTTGAGTTCAAATCAACAAATAACGAGGAAGAAAAACTGATGAAGACGTTTCTAAAGTGATGAAGAGTTTTATCATGTGAGGAGATGTTTGTTTGTTTCCACACAGCAGGAAGTGGTCAGAGAGGGAAGCTGGTCCATATGATCGTTATTATGTTATTATGATATTATGGGATGTTACCACAGACACCCAACAAACCTCAAAACAGAACATTCAGTGTGTTAACAGAGAGAAGCTCTGAACTCTTCAAACCTCATGAAAACAATTCAAATGATAAGTACAGAAATTTTTGTATCTTTATAGTCATTAGTATTACTATTATATTTAATGATTTATAATGATGGGTTTATAGCTGGTAAACATCATAATATCTATTTTATGTTAACATGAAAACATCTCCTTCAAACTACTGGATTTATTCAAGTTGATCACCAAAACTACATTTTACAGATTACATGTGAACACATCACGATAACGTTATAATGTACCTTCAGCTAGTACTCGTGTTCACTGAGCAGAGCCTGAAGGCATCATAGTGTAACTGAAGTGAACCTCCGTTGCTTAGCCGTTAGCGGTGCTGCTAACGTTACTAGCTCTCCTCTTGATTAGTTGTTAACAATGAAACATGATCAGAGATCAGAGACTAGAACCACATGTTCTACTGAATACTGGAGGAGAACCATCGTCAGGAGAACTTTATTTACACTCTGATGGTTAACGATAAAACTTTATTTACACTGTGATGGTTAACAGTAAAACTTTATTTACACTGTGATGGTTAACGTTAAAACTTTATTTACACTGTGATGTTAACATTAAAACTTTATTTACACTGTGATGGTTAATGTTAAACTTTATTTACACTGTGATGTTAACATTAAAACTTTATTTACACTGTGATGGTTAACGTTAAACTTTATTTACACTCTGATGTTAACGTTAAACTTTATTTACACTCTGAAGTTAACGTTAAACTTTATTTACACTGTGATGGTTAACAGTAAACTGTGTCAGTCTGAGGTTCTTTACAACACTAGATGAAGGAAACTCCTCATCAACAGTCAAATGTTCATCAACATGAAGCATCTTTTAGGACAAAAATCTTTAAAATATCAGCTTGAAAATGTGGATATTAACACAAGGAATAAACTACAACAGGGCACGATAATACAATAAGAGAATAATAATATTATTGATGATGAGGATCACAGTATTGATCAGAACCAGCAGCACCCTGCAGCTTCCTCACAGCACTAACGAGTGTGAAACGTTCACTTCCTTCCTTCTACTGGAGGCCACAACACACAAACAGGAAGTAACAAACGTCTCCGGTTAGAAGATGAGTCGCTGCTGCTTTCACTGTTCTAACAAACAGCTGACGGCTGTTTCCTGTCACAGATTCCGTTCACCGCCCGTTTTAATTTCCATCACTTCAAAGCAACCATTAAAACTGATTTACAGCTTTTTAAAAGCTCCACTTTATCGACGTTTTTAGCTGCAGATTTACAAGAAAACAATCTCTTTAACGAGCTGTAGGAGTTCATGTTCCGAGTCCAACGTTACAAATCACAGACCGATAAACAAGCATGAGTTCAGCCTCCGGTTTTTCAAAATAAAACCTGACGTGACACTGTGTTTTTAACCGTCTGAGCATCAGATGTTTGTCGCCCGCCGTGGGAATAGAACTCTTCAGGAAAACAGTAAACACACGTTAACGCTCGACTGGCTGCTTCACAACAGCTGATCCACCTGCAGCAGGTGTGTGTGTGTGTGTGTGTGTGTGTGTGTGTGTGTGTGTGTGTGTGTGTGTGTGTGTGTGTGGTGTGTGTGTGTGTGTGTGGGGGGGGGGGGCTTCATGCCTGGACAAGAACTGAACGTGTTTTTCTGTCTGTTGGAGTAGTTTTGGTTTCAGTGGAGACGTTTATCGTCCCATAATGACACGGACATGTCCCCGTGGTTTGAGAAACAGGAAACACATTTTAAATAATAGTCTTTAAAGCAGTATTTCATATATTCTTTGATTTAACTGAAATGTATCCTCTGGTGTTTTTAATGATCCACTTTGTTTTTGTTTTATTCTGAAAGGCCTCGTGTTTTAAACTGTGATGTTTAACCTGCGATGGTCCGTAAAATAATTTGTGGAAGAAAGTGTTAAAAAATTCTGACAAATGTGAAAAATGTATAAAAGTATTACAAAAATATCTGATAATTATGTTAGAAAGAGCAAAAGTTACATGTAAAATAAAATGTGAAAAATATACAAAGAAATATAAAAAAAATATGTCCAAGAAATATGTACAAAAACATCCCATAAATGTCCAAAAGTTATTAGTAAAATATGTGACAAAATATTTCCCATAAATATTGTTCTTTAAACATGAAGTGATCACATGCTGCTGTGAAAGAATCTGGACTCTTAGTTATTCATTTAAAATCAGTCTGTTACTGTGGAACATTCCCCTAAGCTGGGTCTTATTTTGGTAGTTCGCCCTTCCTTCCTGTCCGTCCTTGTGACATTTGAGTGGCTGTGAAGATTAAAGCCTGTTTCACACCAACATGCAGAGAAAAGATGAAGAGACACGGTTCTACTTTAAATATTTAAATAATCCGTCGACGGGAAAATTAATCTGCAACTATTTTCACAATGAATCGTTTGTCAAACAAAAATACCAAATACTGTCTGGTTCAAGCTTCTCATGTGACGATCAGTGAAATACATCGAGCTGAGGAAACAAAAGAAGAAGAATCAAGTCAGGGCTTTTATTTTGTCACATCTCGATTGTTTAGGCTTTTATTTTGATAGATTTTGAGCATTAAGGGCTTTTATTTTGATACATTTTGACCATTAGGGGTTTTATTTTGATACATTTTGAGCACTAAGGGCTTTTATTTTGATACATTTTGAGCATTAAGGGCTTTTATTTTGTCACATTTGAACTGTGAGGGGCTTTTATTTTGTCAGGGCTTGACTTCACTTCCTGGTCATAAAGCTGAGCTGCTGCTGGACGACTCAACTTTATGCAAATGTCTTCTGACCCTATTAACGTTAACCACCAACAACAATTTGACTGGTTAGACAAGTGAGCGCACACACACGCACGCACGCACGCACACACACACACACACACACACACACACACACACACACACACACACACACACACACACACACACACAGACGCACACACACACACACACACAGACGCACACACACACACACACACACACACACAGACACACAGACACACACACACACACACACACACACACACACACACAGACGCACACGCACACACACACACACACACAGACGCACACACACACACACACACACACACACACACAGACATACAGACACACAGACACACACACACACAGACACACAGTGCAACAGGAAGTGAAGAAGTGTCTCCTGTTAACGACATTCTGAAGTGTCTTCACACAAACACAAGTTCAGCTTCAGAGAGACGCCAACGTCTCCTCGACCCGGGATCAGACTCCCGTTTGTCCGTTAGCTTAGCATCAGATGGAAATGTGTCATGACAACACCCACCATAAACAACAACAACAACAACAACAACAAACACACACACACACACACACACACACACACACACACACACACACAGTGGGTTGTTCTCATCGTCCATTAAAAGACCAGAAGAAGAGCTGAACAGATGTAATGTCCTGAGAAGAGGATTAAAACAGGAAATGATCAGAGATGTGTGAACTAGTTGTACTATTACAGCTCCTCTGTGTTGTATTTGTGTATTTTACTGTCTCTAGTGATGCTGATGAGGAGTTTCCTCCCTACACATGGTTGAGAGGCTCTTCTTTGTGAACCAGTCAACAGTAAAACGGTTTATCTCCCCTCAGAGGATGAAAGTAACCGCTGATAATCCGTCCGCTCGCTTCCTCCTCCTCCCTGTTTCCCCACCTGTTTCCTAACAGGAAGTGAGTGAAGAGAGAGCAGAGGAACGTCTCTGAAGAACCACAGAACACACAGAACCGCAACAGTCCAACACCTGAAACATGAAGCTTCTTCAGCTGCAGACAGGAAGCGTAACACTGATCAAACACACCAGATCTACAGGTACACACAGTACCTTCTACTGTACTACACCTCAGAGGTACAGACAGTACCTTCTACTGTTCACCAGCTCTAACGTAATACACGACTCACGTAAACACAGGTGACACCTTTGAAAAGGAACCTGAGAAGTTCTCCATCAGTCAGACGAGCCTCTGCTCACCTGTTCCCTGTGACGCCTCAACAACACCTGAGTGACACCTCGCGCTGTCTCACGAGCTACATGTCAAAGAGAACCCTTCTAAATACACATATATATACACACACACACATACACATATACATATATATATATATATATATATATATATATATATATATATATATACATATATATATATGAATACACATGTAGAGATAATAAGCTAGCAGCAGGCTAACGCAGGTACTCCCATCAGAAATACGTTATTCTAACATCCCTCGTGTATTTAACAACACAACGCTAAACTCTACGTGTGTTATGAATCGATTAAATGTCGCACTAACATCGGCTTTGTCAAAATCCACCTATCGGCACTGAAAAACACCACAAGCTGAGGTTTAGCTCTGTATTTTCATTGGTCGATAACCGCCCACTATGGCCGTATTTTGTTGTAAAAAGCAGCGTCTGCGACACCAAACAACGTGAGATATTTGGGGATTAACGGCGCGGCTGCACGCGCTACGCGGTGTACTGCTCTAATGTGTTGAGTCGGTTATTTATATCGTTTTATCTCGAGAGAGAGACGCTGACAAGATATCAAAGTGCGTGAGAACGAATGCTAGCTAGCTAAGCTACAGCAGCTAGCCGCTGTAGCTTAGCTAGCCTAGCTTAGCCGTCTCCTACCTGGTGCCCGCCTTGTCCCCCATCTCCTCGGCAGAGATCCCGACTTAAACGAGCCCGGATCCCCGGAGGTGCCTCGACTTTATAGGAGAACGAGAGTGCGTCTTCTTCAGGGTTCAGCTCCGTTCACCCTCCATCGGCTAGTTCGTTAGTTAGTATGCTAATTCAATTTAGCGCCGCCTCGGCTCCTCTCTGGCTTCTTCCGCAAAGGCAGGATCTGTGTGTGTGTGTGTGTGTGTGTGTGTGTGTGTGTGTGTGTGTGTGTGTGTGTGTGTGTGCGCGCGCGCGCGTGTGCAGCGGCTGCAGATCACGTTGCGCAACGCAGAGCTTCTCCAACAAACATGACAGCACGAGGCACTGAATGTTAAAACATAGACACAGAGACGACTACTAGTACTATTACTAGTACTGTTAAATATTAATATTGTGTATTAACCTGCTGCACTGCGCGCGCACACACACACACACACACACACACACACACACACACACACACACACTGTACACCTGTCTTCTAAATAACACATATCTACAGTTGAGATGTACTCTGTGATAGTATTTTAAAAATGCAGAAAACTTGATAAAACCGGAGTATTTTAGTATTTTAGTTGTTCAACCAGCAGCCTGTTAGCTTAGCTTAGCATAAAGACTGTAAACAGAGGGGAACTGTTAGTCTGGCTCAGTCAACCAGCTCATGTTTAAACATTTAAATTCAGTTACACGTTGTTCATGTACCCGACTACTTCCTGTTAGTACTGGTACTGCACTGAAGTACAGTTTCGAGGTACTTGTACTTTGCTTGAATATTCCCATATTTCTTTTACATACTTCTACTCTACCACAACCAAGAGGTACATGTAGTACTTTATACTGTACTACATCTCAGAGGTACATGGAGTACTTTTTACTGGATATTGTACTCATCTTACTTTAAAGTAAACTAACCATCAGGATATGAAGTAACTCAACACATTGATGCATCAATCATTTTAAATACATTCATTTAATATACATTATTCTGCATAATGAGTACTTTTACTTTGGGTAATTTAAGTACATTTTGATGCTTATACTTTTGTATTTTTACTTCAGTAAAAAATATAAAATGCAGACTTTAATGCGTTGTACTCAGATACTTTGTGTACTTCCTCCAACACTTGTTTCCAGACAGAAAACCAGAAGAAGAAGAAAACAAAACGTGTGAAATAATCTTCAGGTTCATCAGACGGTCGTCACTGAACAACACGTTTCAAACCAAAACGATGAACCACAGAGAGGAAAGGAGAAGAGGAGAGGATGAGTGAAGGAGAAGAGGAGCTTCTGCTTTTCAACAACATTTAAACTCAAACAGATGAGACAAAACATCAAAGAGAAGGTCACATAAAGAGGAAACATGACTTTATTTACACGTGTGTGTGTGTGTGTGTGTGTGTGTGTGTGTGTGTGTGTGGATAAGTACATGAACGATAAACATTCCTTCACACATGTGGATTAATCCGCCGCTGAAAATAGTCCCCAGCTGAGTCTTTATTAGTAGGAACCAATGAGCCACAGACAGGAAGTCAGATGGTATTGAGAGACTGACCGACATGACGTTTGGGGATTTGTTGACATGAAGAGAAAAAAAGGTTTAAAAAAAAAAGAAAAATGAATACAGTCAGCGTGTAACTGAATAAAAACAGACGTTAACAAAATAAAGTTCACAAGGTCGTCTCTTATTGTGAAGGAACTTCCTGGTTAGAGGCGGATGATGTAGGAGTCAGAGTGGGTGACGTAGCGAACCCACCGCTGAGACGGACCCGGCTGGACCGGAGACAGGCGGAGGAACCGGATCTGAAGACCTGTGACGGTGAGCTGAGGAAGCTCAAAGACCAGACCCACCGGACCCACCTCCAACATGGAGGACGGGCTCAGACCTGAGACCTCCAGCTGAGGGGGCGGAAGAGGAGGAGGAGGAGAGGGAGGAAGAAGAGAACAAGTGATCATCTTAAAATGTTTTGTTTTTTGTCAACAAACTGAACTCAGAAATAAAGCAAATGTTTTCATTTCTGCATAAAAAAATAACGTCAACATCTGTTGACCCACAATGCAGAGCTAAAATACAATGGTGTGTGTGTGTGTGTGTGTGTGTGTGTGTGTGTGTGTGTGTGTGTGTGTTCACCTTGAACAGAGCAGACAGTTGTGTTCCTCCAGGGAAGCGAGGGATCGTCCAGTCGATGGCTCTGTTCTGAAGCTTCAGCTCAGAGCTCTGATCAGGACTGCTGAGCTCCTGAGACAGACTGAACACACACACACACACACACACAATGTCAGACAGCACATGTGACCACTGAGGAGGTCAGAGGTCATTGGAGGGTGAAGCAGAAAAGCTTCCAGAAGTGATGATGATAAACAGGTGATTTGATAGATAATCCTACAGAGAGCTTTCAGCTCATGTGAACCTCAGAATAATAAAGTTTAATGTTAACCGTCACAGTGTAAATAAAGTTTTAACGTTAACCATCACAGTGTAAATAAAGTTTTATCGTTAACTGTCACAGTGTAAATAAAGTTTTAGCGTTAACCGTCACAGTGTAAATAAAGTTTTAACGTTAACCGTCACAGTGTAAATAAAGTTTTAACGTTAACCATCACAGTGTAAATAAAGTTTTAACGTTAACCGTCACAGTGTAAATAAAGTTTTAACGTTAACTGTCACAGTGTAAATAAAGTTTTAACGTTAACCATCAGAGTGAAATAAAGTTTAACGTTAACCATCACAGTGTAAATAAAGTTTTATCATTAACCGTCAGTGTAAATAAAGTTTTATCATTAACCGTCAGTGTCAATAAAGTTCTCATGATGATGGTTCTCCTCCAGTATTCAGTAGAACATGTGGTTCTAGTCTCTGATCTCTGATCATGTTTCATTGTTAACAACTAATCAAGAGGAGAGCTAGTAACGTTAGCAGCACCGCTATCGGCTAACCAACGGAGGTTCACTTCAGTTACACTATGATGCCTTCAGGCTCTGCTCAGTGAACATGAGTACTGGCTGAAGGTACATTATAACGTTATCGTGATGTGTTCACATGTAATCTGTAAAATGTAGTTTTTGGTGATGAACTTGAATAAATCCAGTAGTTTGAAGGAGATGTCTGAATGTTCTTTAGATGTTTATCCAAAGAACAAAGTTTATTAAATGATATTGATGAAGATGTTTAAACTGTGAGGAGTTCAGCTGATGTTCAAACAGTAACTCTACGCTAACCTTCTGTTTCTACTGTGATCAAGTTAACTCCAGCTTGTTCTAGGATGCTTTTATTGTGAAACTCTGAATTAAGAAGTTGTTCCTGTTTAAATCGAAGCCTCCAGCTGATTTCTTCTTCTTCTGTTGTTCAGAGGATCTTTTGTCTCTTTGAACACATTTTGTTCTCCGTCCACTAAACTCAAGATCTACTAGTAAAGAGGATTTAAAGCGACAGTACGCGGCTCCTCACCCTGACTCCTATTTGCATGACTTTAAATAACAAATGAGTAGCGCCTCCTCTTGCTCTCCTACTTTGTTAATGTCGTTTGCTATTTAAAAGCGTTCCTGAACAGGACACGCGTTCATTTAGCTGAACTCTGGTGACTTCCTGCTTTGTGTTCACAGCGACGGAAAAACAAACGTCACATTCAAATAGAAGCTGAAGAACAAACATGTGATTTGAATGAGAAGTCTCACCTCACAGAGCCTTTAGGGACCGGGACGGTGGCACAGACGTTGATGGCGGCGCTGCGAAAACAATGACATCATCATCATCATCATCATCGTGATTATTAACAGCGTGTCACCTGGAAACACAGCAATGTTTTTTGTTCTTTTTAGTCGTGGGAAGTACATATGAGTACTTTGTTTATTAGTATTTCCATTCTATGGCACTTTCTACTTCTACTCCAGAGAAATATGTTTTATGTTTCACTGCACTACTTCTATCTGACAGCTTTAGTTTCTTCTCAGAGGAAGATTGAACATAAAAAAAACTGCTTATACACTTTATACATATACTGAACATTGTCAACGATTAAACCAGTGATCACCACTGCAAACCTCTTTTTAGTTTATTCTTCTATTTATGTTTCTTCTATTTCTACTTCTTCTATTTCTTCTACTTATATTTCTACTTCTTCTATTTCTTCTTCTTCTACTTATATTTCTTCTTCTATTTCTTCTTCTTCTATTTATGTTTCTTCTTCTTCTTCTTCTTCTTCTTCTTCTTCTTCTTCTTCTTCTTCTTCTCTTCCATTGATCATCTCATGACCCTTCAGATGTATCTGGTGACCCTCTGGAGGGCCCCGACCCCTATGTTGGGCCCCACTAGACTAAACTAAGAGGCAGCTACAACAGTACCATCATGTACTAGTACTATGATACAATGATAGTACTTGTGGTACTGGAATAGAAAACGAACCTCTTTGGTGGCAGATCACAGCGAAGCTTCAGGTACATCAGCAGCCTGCAGAGGAACAACAACAGAGTAAAAGTACAAGTATTGTCAGCAAAATGTACTAGACTGGACTCTAGGACTGTGGGTCTATTAGACTGGACTCTAGTACTGTGGGTCTAGGACTGACTATAGGACTGTGGGTCTATTAGACTGGACTCTAGGACTGTGGGTCTAGGACTGACTATAGGACTGTGGGTCTATTAGACTGGACTCTGGGACTGTGGGTCTAGGACTGGACTCTGGGTCTATTAGACTGGACTCTAGGACTGTGGGTCTAGGACTGGACTCTGGGTCTGTGGGACTCTTACCTCCCCCCGCTGTCTCTCTCGATGGTTGGGAACAGGCGGAAGGGGGGCGCTGAGGGCAGGTCGTCACTCAGCTGGTATTGCATCACTGTTTGCTACGACAGGAAGAAGAAGAAGAAAAAGAAGAAGAAGAAGAAGAAGAAGAAGGAGAAGGAGAAGAAGAAGAAGAAGAAGAAGAAGGAGAATGAGAAGAAGAAGAAGGAGAAGGAGAAGAAGAAGGAGAAGAAGAAGGAGAAAAAGAAGAAGAATAAGAAGAAGGAGAAGAAGAAGAAGAAGAAGAAGAAGGAGAAGAAGAAGAAGAAGAAGAAGAAGAAGAAGAAGAAGGAGAAGGAGAAGAAGAAGAAGAAGAAGGAGAAGAAGAAGAAGGAGAAGAAGAAGAGTCGTGTCTCAGATGTCGGAGTGTCGTTGAACTCAACATCAAGGACAGTTTGCAATGAATTGTTCCCGATCAGTGAATGAATACCATGAGAGCAAAGTCTAAACCTGGTGGATTATGTTCATTAGTGGAAGTGGTTTTGTAATTAAAGTGCTGGAACATTTAGGAATCTGTAAAAGAGGCTTAGTGAGACTTTCACCACATTGAAGCTCCGCAGAAAGACAACAAAGCGTTTAGTTTCATCAGACGTTTCGTTCTGTGAAGCATTTTATTTAGTAGATCTAAATAAATCTGATTCAGAAGGTTTAATGTTTACTTTTTCTGCATAAGGCTCCATAGAAACTCACAAAAAATGTCCTGAAAGCCAAACGTCCTATTCAATGTTGTTGCTGTGAACGCACCACGTATTTATATAAACGAGGGTACACATTACCCTGAAGTACATCAGGTACTCATTATAAATAAAAACTACCAGTTAGTTTTAATAAAAACATGTTTGTTATATTTGTTACAATTCTTTCTTCATCTCCACAGAAATAAATAAAGAAAAAATATCTCTGTGTTTCTGCTGGAGCAGAGTTTTAAAGAGCCGACGGACTACCTGTCTACCTGCCTACCTGTCTACCTACATACCTGTCTACCCGCCTGTCTACCTGTCTACCTACCTGGCTACCTGTCTTCTCATTCCTCCTCCCTAGAGTTTTCCACCAGCTCTTATCTTAACAGCTCTAATTACTAACAGCAGCCATGTTGGTTGTTTACGTCCTGATGTTGATTTAGGGGGCGTGTCTTCAGAAAGATCAGTGATGAAGACTTTGACTGGAGAAGAGTTTGAAGCACTGAGCTGGTTCTTAAGGTGGATGGTTTTAAAAGGAAGTCTTGATCCTCAACATCACAACCTGTAGTCTTAAAGAGACAGTACAGGTGTTTAGCAGTGTGTATGAGTTTCACTACAGTAGGTGGAGTAATGAACTGCTGTGGATGTATTAAAGTCTGGAGAAACACTTCAAAACATCCCGACGGGCTGGAGCCAGTAACTAGGGAGACGGGTAATGAACCAATCAAAAGGCAGCGTTGGCACCTCTCCCTGACTCGGACTCAGTCGGAGGATCCGGTTGCTGTCGAACTCGTCCAATCGGACGGCCTGATGGAAGCTGCACTCGTCAACACGAACCGCTGCTCCGTAACCTGAAGAAGAAACGACATCGTGAACACCACACACACACACAGACACACACACACAGACACACACACACACACAGACACACAGACACACACACACACACACACACACACACACACACACACACACACAACTAGAGGAATGTGACGTAAAGCAGGAGGAAATGAAGTAAAGTACAAGTTTCAACATCTCGTGTGTGTGTGTGTATATGTGTGTGTAGGTGTGTGTGTGTGTGTGTGTGTGTGTAGGTGTGTGTGTGTGTGTGTGTGTGTGTGTGTGTGTGTGTGTGTGTGTGTGTGTGTGTGTGTGTGTATATATATATATATATATATATATATATATATATATATATATATATATATATATATATATGTATATATATATATATATATGTGTATGTGTGTGTGTGTGTGTGTGTGTGTCTGTGTGTGTGTCTGTGTCTGTGTGTGTGTGTGTGTGTGGGGTACCTCTGAGCTGTGACTTCCCGATGCTGAACTCTTCGTTCAGACCGATTCTCATCTCTGTTGAAGAAGAAGGCGTCGTGTCAGAGTGTGTTGCGTCATGTTTCTGTACTTGTGAGGACAAAGTGAGTCAAACCCTCACAGAGGAAACCAGAGTCAGAGTCTCAAACTCACCCGAGCAGCTCGGCATGTAACACTTCACTCTGATTTCTCCCTCGACGTCGGCCTTCATCACGACTCCCTGCACAACTAAACCAGTTGAGTTGATCTCTACACTTCAAAGAGTTGATTTAATGTTTCCAGACGGACGTTACTCACGTTGGAGCCGATGACGACCGACATCCTCTCGATCACGTCCACAAATATCTCACTCTTCCCACCCTGGAACAAAAACACACATGTACGGAATACTGTGAGTTTGTTCCTGGAAGTGTACAGTCGAGCTGGGACCCAACTATTTACTGGAACAGTTATTTTATCCAAAAAGCTAAAACTCAAACTTCTCATTAATAACTGATAACTGACGGAATTATTGAGTAAACTTTAGCTGATCCACCGACCAAGCCTGGACTTTCATCTGTAACTAAATACAAATATTAATATTTGGATTTTATTTATTTTTTTTCCAGCAATCAACACATTTGATTCAGATTCAAACATCTTTGATCTGAGGTGTGTTCAGTGTGAATCTACGGGCTCGGTGTTTCCTGTTTTTCTTGGGATATAAACTTCTTCTTTCCTCTTCCGGAGCTTTAAACTGCTCCGGTTCGTGTTCATGTGTCTGTTTCTAAAAAGACTGAACAGTACTTTGTAAACTGGAAAACGTCCAGAGGTTCACACACTTGATGACGAATGTTTCCAGACCAGCAGGAAGTCTTTGGTGCTGGATGTTTGAGTATTTAAGTGTGTCTTCAGGTATATAAACACACATCATCTGGTATTTATAAAGACTTCACATCAGACGACACTGTGTTTCATCTCAGGTATCGGACATTAACGTTGTTAGGTTGTGTTTTCTGTTTTTTCCTGCAACACAACTTTGTGTAAAACATCAATAAAAGGATCATTTCTAAACATCATTTAAAATGGTTAATGATTCTTTCATTTACATATGCGCTGATCTATTTAGAGAGGTTGGTTCATTGTTCTTCCAGAACATAAAAACATGTATTTCACTCTTTCGTCTATAGAGTTGAATCAGAGTGAGTGGTGAGACTCTCTGACTCTGTCTGTACCTGCTCTCTGCTGGACTGGATGGGTCTGGTGGCTGCAGAGCTCGGAGCCACTTTACTCTGCTGAGTCTCTGCTCCAAACTGCACAAACAACAACAACAAAGCAGCTGAATCCTGACCAGAAACACACATTCAATCAAACACAACTTAAAGTAAGTTAATGTACATGAAATATGCAGCAGTATTTTACACAAAGCACTATATAAACATTGAATAAGTGTTTATAACACACTATAATGTTGTTATTAATGAAGAACCACGTAGTGAAACACTTCATCAGAGAAGTTATGATTGTTGACAAATCCTGTTACCTGCAGACATTAAAACAAAAGGTTCATATTTATATTGGTTTGATGTCTCAGTGCTGCAGAAAGTGAATGAAGGCAGAAAAAACTCAACATGGAAGTATTTGTTTGTCAACAAAGACGAAACCTCAGTGACCTCTGGAGCCTGTTGTTTGAAACCTAGATAAGGGATTAAGCCGGGATATGTTGGTTATCCTGGCTGAATTTAGCCTTTAGCAGTCGGTTGTTCGAAAGCTGGATAACTTTATCCTGGTCAAGTTACCATGGTGATTTATTCTCTGCAGCTAGCCTGCTCCAGACCAGGCTAAATGCCAAGCTTAGTTGATTCTGTTGTCTTATCTTTGGAGTCAGAAGTGAATGTGTTTTATACAGTCGGTCCATGTTCTGATGAAGGCTACACATTGGCCTCGTTTTTAAACAAACAACACGTAGGCTAAATTATTATTTAAAAAAAAGAAATACAACAAAACATAATCAAATTAAAAAAATAAATAAAGTTAGCCTATTACGATAGTTCTTTTTCATAATTGGGGCCTATTCGTGTGTTCGTCATTGTAAATAAACACCCTTGATATTGTTTGCCAGCTCAAATCTGATGTTATTGCAGTCATTACAGTCATTAGAAATGGCTGCACTTGCAAAGGTGCTTGCAATTAATTACACGACTCATTTAATCAGTCCGTCTCCAGACTTCCAGACGGCAGCGGTGCTTCATTTTATGAGAGGTGTGTCACCTTACGTCAGCATTCAGATCCGCTGTTCATCGGAGGAAAGTGTCCACACCTGTCGTCTCATCAGTGAATCTGTGATCGATCTCTGTGGTCTACTGAAGAAAGCCGTGGCCGCACACTTACTCAAATTAGTTAGACCTGGCTTGACAAAGCCGCCCCTCCTCAGCCTGGCTCGGCGTTCGAACAACCAATTAAGCCAGGATGAACTTATGAGACTTTGTCCGACCTGGCTTTCCCACTTATCCTGGATGTCTTTATTCTACTTTTGACCAACAGGCCCCTGGTGTCGTTATCTGTGTTGTTGTCATTTGTGTTGTTGTTGATACTTGTGTTGTTGTTGGTATTTGTGTTGTTGTTGGCATTTGTGTCGTTGTTGGTATTTGTGTCGTTGGTATTCGTGTCGTTGTTGGTATTTGTGTCGTTGTTGATACTTGTGTTGTTGTTGGTATTTGTGTTGTTGTTGGTATTTGTGTCGTTGGTATTTGTGTCGTTGTTGGTATTTGTGTTGTTGTTGGTATTTGTGTCGTTGGTATTTGTGTCGTTGTTGGTATTTGTGTCGTTGTTGGTATTTGTGTCGTTGGTATTTGTGTCGTTGTTGATACTTGTGTCGTTGTTGGTATTTGTGTTGTTGTTGATACTTGTGTCGTTGGTATTTGTGTTGTTGTTGATACTTGTGTTGTTGTTGATACTTGTGTTGTTGTTGGTATTTGTGCTGTTGTTGTTATTTGTGTCGTTGTTGTTGATCTTTGTGTTGTTGATACTTGTGTTGTTGTTGATACTTGTGTTGTTGTTGGTATTTGTGTTGTTGTTGATACTTGTGTTGTTGTTGATACTTGTGTTGTTAGTATTTGTGTTGTTGTTGATACTTGTGTTGTTGTTGATACTTGTGTTGTTGTTGGTATTTGTGTTGTTGTCGTCGTTGTTGTTGTTGTCATACCAAGCCGACGTTACTGAGGTCAAACAGGCTGAACGGTCTGGAGGAGACGGCTTCAGTCTGGATGAAGTTCTTCAGTACGTCAGAGGACGTCGTCTGGATGTAACCATAGTCCTGAAAGACAGACAGACAGACATCAAGGTAAAGAGGTGAAAATATTCTAAATAAACAGATTTCAAATTGTAGATCCATTATGAAGTGAAATGGTGTGTTGATCCAAATGAGGTTCAAACCACAGATTCATGTTTTCAATAAACTCTACATGTTTAATTATAACTTGACTCACCACGACCTCGTCCAGCAGCTCATAGATGAGAGCAAAGTTCATCTGCACCGACTTCTCCGACAGGCTGCCACAGTAATCTTTAACCAGAGCGGAGAACCTGAGAACAGACACAACGTTCCTCAGTAATCTTTAACCAGAGCGGAGAACCTGAGAACAGACACAACGTTCCTCAGTAATCTTTAACCAGAGAGGAGAACCTGAGAACAGACACAACGTTCCTCAGTAATCTTTAACCAGAGCGGAGAACCTGAGAACAGACACAACGTTCCTCAGTAATCTTTAACCAGAGCTGGAGAACAGACACAACGTTCCTCAGTAATCTTTAACCAGAGCGGAGAACCTGAGAACAGACACAACGTTCCTCAGTAATCTTTAACCAGAGCGGAGAACCTGAGAACAGACACAACAATCCTCAGTAATCTTTAACCAGAGAGGAGAACCTGAGAACAGACACAACGTTCCTCAGTAATCTTTAACCAGAGAGGAGAACCTGAGAACAGACACAAAGTTCCACAGTAATCTTTAACCAGAGCGGAGAACCTGAGAACAGACACAACGTTCCTCAGTAATCTTTAACCAGAGCGGAGAACCTGAGAACAGACACAACGTTCCTCAGTAATCTTTAACCAGAGCGGAGAACCTGAGAACAGACACAACGTTCCTCAGTAATCGTTAACCAGGGCGGAGAACCTGAGAACAGACACAATGTTCCTCAGTAATCTTTAACCAGAGAGGAGAACCTGAGAACAGACACAACGTTTCTCAGTAATCTTTAACCAGAGAGGAGAACCTGAGAACAGACACAACGTTCCTCAGTAATCTTTAACTAGAGCAGAGAACCTGAGAACAGACACAACGTTCCTCAGTAATCTTTAACCAGAGCGGAGAACCTGAGAACAGACACAACGTTCCTCAGTAATCTTTAACCAGAGAGGAGAACCTGAGAACAGACACAACGTTCCTCAGTAATCTTTAACCAGAGAGGAGAACCTGAGAACAGACACAACGTTCCACAGTAATCTTTAACCAAAGAGGAGAACCTGAGAACAGACACAACGTTCCTCAGTAATCTTTAACCAGAGCGGAGAACCTGAGAACAGACACAACGTTCCTCAGTAATCGTTAACCAGGGCGGAGAACCTGAGAACAGACACAACGTTCCTCAGTAATCTTTAACCAGAGAGGAGAACCTGAGAACAGACACAACGTTTCTCAGTAATCTTTAACCAGAGAGGAGAACCTGAGAACAGACACAACGTTCCTCAGTAATCTTTAACCAGAGCGGAGAACCTGAGAACAGACACAACGTTCCTCAGTAATCTTTAACCAGAGAGGAGAACCTGAGAACAGACACAACGTTCCTCAGTAATCTTTAACCAGAGCGGAGAACCTGAGAACAGACACAACGTTCCTCAGTAATCGTTAACCAGGGCGGAGAACCTGAGAACAGACACAATGTTCCTCAGTAATCTTTAACCAGAGAGGAGAACCTGAGAACAGACACAACGTTTCTCAGTAATCTTTAACCAGAGAGGAGAACCTGAGAACAGACACAACGTTCCTCAGTAATCTTTAACTAGAGCAGAGAACCTGAGAACAGACACAACGTTCCTCAGTAATCTTTAACCAGAGCGGAGAACCTGAGAACAGACACAACGTTCCTCAGTAATCTTTAACCAGAGAGGAGAACCTGAGAACAGACACAACGTTCCTCAGTAATCTTTAACCAGAGAGGAGAACCTGAGAACAGACACAACGTTCCACAGTAATCTTTAACCAAAGAGGAGAACCTGAGAACAGACACAACGTTCCTCAGTAATCTTTAACCAGAGCGGAGAACCTGAGAACAGACACAACGTTCCTCAGTAATCGTTAACCAGGGCGGAGAACCTGAGAACAGACACAACGTTCCTCAGTAATCTTTAACCAGAGAGGAGAACCTGAGAACAGACACAACGTTTCTCAGTAATCTTTAACCAGAGAGGAGAACCTGAGAACAGACACAACGTTCCTCAGTAATCTTTAACCAGAGCGGAGAACCTGAGAACAGACACAACGTTCCTCAGTAATCTTTAACCAGAGAGGAGAACCTGAGAACAGACACAACGTTCCTCAGTAATCTTTAACCAGAGCGGAGAACCTGAGAACAGACACAACGTTCCTCAGTAATCGTTAACCAGGGCGGAGAACCTGAGAACAGACACAACGTTCCTCAGTAATCTTTAACCAGAGAGGAGAACCTGAGAACAGACACAACGTTTCTCAGTAATCTTTAACCAGAGAGGAGAACCTGAGAACAGACACAACGTTCCTCAGTAATCTTTAACTAGAGCGGAGAACCTGAGAACAGACACAACGTTCCTCAGTAATCTTTAACCAGAGCAGAGAACCTGAGAACAGACACAACGTTCCTCAGTAATCTTTAACCAGAGAGGAGAACCTGAGAACAGACACAACGTTCCACAGTGGTTACGTTTCTAATATCAGAACCTGATTATTTTACGTGGAATCTTAACTGTGTGTTGGTTCTGTCGCCCCCTGTGGACTACAGTGGTAGTGTCTCTGAGCACCAGACTCCCTTTAGGAAACCTCTCATTCTACTGCAGCAGGTCTGACAGTCTGAACCTCTCAGTCCTGGTTCTGGTTCTCCTGGAGGAGGAGGAGAAGGAGGAAGAGGAGGAGGAGGAGGAAAGGGAGGAAGAGGAACAGAAGGAGGAGAGGGAGGACGAGGAGGAGGAAGAAAAGGAGGAGAGGGAGGAAGAGGAGGCGGAGAGGGAGGAAGAGGAGGAGGAGGAAGAGAAGGCGGAAGGAAGAGGAGGAAGAGAGGGAGGAGGGGGAGGAGAGGAGGAAGAGACTCACCTGTAGAGTCTTCTGTAAACACTACATTTATTAACTCACCTGTTGAGAAACTCGATGACGGTGAAGGGGGAGGAGTCAGCGGTGGTCGTGGCGACCCAGTAGAGTCCTCCCATCCTGACGTGGATGAAGTGAAGATCTCTGTGAGTCTGAAGAACAAAACTAACCCGTTATCACTTTAAATGTCTTTATGAAGTATTCTTTAAAAGGTGCTACACACATGGTTTATGACTATTAGTATCACCATGACGACCGGAGGCTGGTCTCCGGTCAGCGCTGTGACCTTCTCGTAGAAAACACCGACGACATCACTTCGTGCTTCTCCACGGACTGATGAGGACGTTAAGACAATTACAACAAACAACAACATCTGGATCATCTGGGACACTGTAGGACA
The DNA here is from genome assembly GCF_023349555.1 of Cebidichthys violaceus. NCBI lineage: Eukaryota > Metazoa > Chordata > Actinopteri > Perciformes > Stichaeidae > Cebidichthys > Cebidichthys violaceus. Next base: position 413,363 of record NW_027176739.1, read on the forward strand.
CAATGTTTACATGAAGGATAATAAAGAATAATAAAGGATAATAAAGAATAATACAGGATAATAAAGAATAATACAGGTTAATAAAGAATAATACATTATAATAAAGGATAATAAATAATAATAAAGGTTAACAAAGAATAATAAAGGTTAATAAAGAATAATACAAGATAATAAAGAATAATAAAGGTTAATAAAGAATAATACAAGATAATAAAGAATAATAAAGGTTAATAAAGGATAATAAAGAATAATAAAGGTTAATAAAGAATAATAAAGGTTAAAAAAGAATAATACAGACAAATAAATGATAATAAAGAATAATAAAGGTTAATACAGAATAATACATTATAATAAAGGTTAATAAAGGATAATAAAGAATAATAAAGAATAATAAAGGTTAATAAATAATAATAAAGGTTAATAAAGTATAATAAAGAATGATAAATGATAATAAAAGGACAATAAATGATAATAAAGGATACAGTCTTTATAGATGAGGTGGTCGCCCTGTGAGGACAAGATGAAGACCTGAGAGATCATCCTACTGAAAGACAGACAGAGAGACAGACACAAACAGAGTCTGACTTCATTCATGCCGAATTCATCACAAGTTCCAGATGCGTCTTTTAGATACACGTGAGATGTAAAAACAGTAAAGTTAGGTTAAGTTACATTCAGTGACAGGAGGAGGCTCGCGTGAGCTATTAGCATGCTTACATTAATGCTAACTGATAGCTGTAACGCTACTCACCTGCAGAAGACTTGCCGTAACTTACTTTAACTCTTGTTTTACTAAGCCATGAATAGAATTATAAGCGACTGTACTACTGCTAACGGAAGCTAAAGGTGCTAACAGTAGCTAACGTTAGCACATTAGTTAAAGTTATCTATTACGACCTACTTTACGTTACATGTCTTATAATCCACAGGAGGCCCGTCTGTGACAAACTGGTCAACGCGAAGTTCTACAAATAAAATCGTAAAGTGAAGCATTCAAAGCTAAAAACTGAAATACAATGTGGACGTTTAGTTAGCTGGCTGTCAACTGACAGACTTGTGTTTACAAACCGGGTCATAAGAAGAAGGCGGACATCGTCACAGCGCCCCCTGCAGTACGGGCGGTGAACCTCCATATGAAATAATGTTCTTTTAATAATAACTAGCGAATAAAATAACTCTATTGACCCTCTAATAAAACACATTTTTAATAAGCATTTACAATAATATTAATTTAATGATTTTCTTATTTATAATACTTGTTATCGATCTTAGTCAAGTAAACGTAGCATGTAGTTCAGTAATCCGAACAGCAGGCGGCAGTAGAGGCGGGAAATCACCCGGAAGTGACTCAAATCACTCGCGAGAGAAAATCCCTACATCGGTTGACATCCCGTGAAACCTACTGAGTGAGTTCACCATGAAGTAAGTAAACATGTTCACATTAATAAAGTTATTGTGGTTTATTTCATACTGCGGCCTGTCCTCTGATGCACCTCTGCTCATCTGTTAGCCTCCGCTAACAGCTAACTAGCTTAGCTGCTAACCAAACTTAGCCGCCTCTAGTCATACATTCTAGTGGCACAGATCCCCGTTGAAACATCTTGAAATTCATTGTTCGGCGTGTAAACGTACATGTAAAACACTAAGTCTGACGTTATTATAATAATTCAAAAGCAGTTTATTAAATCGGCACCAACAAAGCAGTTCGTATGTTCAATAAATCCACGTTTCTCTGCGTGTTTCGAGGCTGTGGCGCATCACGGACAGCCTGGTGAAGGACTGCTTTTGTGTCTATTATTGTTTTTATTTCTGTTATTCGAGTTCGGTTCATTTGCCGAATTCAAGAGTGGATCACAACGCGTCGGTCTTCAGTCTTCACTTTGTGTCTCACACGTTTACAATGTCCCCGTCGCGTGTGAGATGTAAACATTGGGCAAAGTTTGAATGGAGTCTGGTGTGAAGGTTCCTTCTTCCTGTTAAATGTGATGCCGCGTGTATACCTCTAGTCTACTGTAAGTATTACTTCAGTCTGTTGTACTTATACTGTGTATTACTCTGCTTGTTGTACATCTGGTTGGATGCTGAACTGTGTTCCACAGTTTCTGAACCTGTACTATGAAGATGAAACTAATCCAGGATGCCAAAACACAGAAACAACAAGCTGAGAATGGTGCGTTCAGGTGCAGATTAAAAAGTGTTGAATCTGTGTTTTTCAGTCCGCTGACGAAGGTGAAGCTGATCAACGAGCTGAACGAGAGGGAGGCCCACCTCGGAGTCAAAGAGTCCGTCTCCTGGCACACCGAGTACAGAGACAGCGCCTGGGTGTTTGTGGGTGAGACGGGTGTTTGTGGGTGAGACGGGTGTTTGTGGTGAGACGGGTGTTTGTGGTTGAGACGGGTGTTTGTGGGTGAGACGGGTGTTTGTGGTGAGGCAGGTGTTTGTGGTGAGGCAGGTGTTTGTGGTGAGACAGGTATTTGTCTCCCTGGATGAGCGTCTCCATCTTGTTTCTCGTGTCCTTGCAGGAGGGTTTCCATACGAGCTGACTGAAGGCGACATCATCTGCGTCTTCTCTCAGTACGTTGTTCTCTCTGCTCTCTTCACTCTTCACTCACCTGTGAACAGAACAACCTGAATCCACCGTTTCCTTTCATCCTCGTCAGGTACGGAGAGATCGTCAACATCAACCTGGTCCGGGACAAGAAGACGGGGAAGTCCAAAGGGTTCTGCTTCATCTGCTTTGAGGACCAGCGCAGCACCGTCCTGGTGGTGGACAACCTGAACGGCATCAAGGTGACCGGATACATGTCCATCGCGGACCTCTGCTTCCACACTGTATGCTAAGCTAGGCTAGCTGTTTCCCTGTGTTTCCAGTTGTTGAGCTAGGCTAGGCCAGCTGTTTACCTCTGTTTCCAGTCTTTATGGTAAGCTAGGCTATCAGTTTCCCTCAGTCACAATGCTAAGCAAAGCCAGGCTAGCTGTTTCCCTATGTTTACAATATTTATGCTAAGCTAGGCTAGCTGCTTACCTGTCTTTCCAGTCTTCATGCCAAGCTAGGCTAACAGTTTCCCTTGTTTCCAGTCAATATGCTAAGCTAAGCTAGCTCTTTCCAGTCTATATAGTAAGTCATGCCACGATAGCTGTTTCCATCTGTTTCCAGGCTTTATGCTAAGCTAGGCTAACTGCTTAACTCTTTTTTTCAGTATTTATGCTAAGCTAAGCCAGTTTGCTGTTTCCCTTAGATTCCAGTCTTTATGCTAAGCTAGCTGTTTCCAGTCTTTATGCTAAGCTAAGAGAGGGAGATACCCGGTCAGTGTGGACGTCTGACACATACACACACACACACACACACACACACACACACACACACACACACACACACACACACACAGAGAGCAGATGTTTACAAGAAGTAAACATCTGGATAATGAACCGTGGTGCGTTCGCTGTCAGATTAAAGGTCGGACAATCCGTGTGGACCACGTCAAAGACTACCGCCCCCCCAAAGACGGCGAGGACATGGATGACATCACCAAGCAGCTGAGGGAGCAGGGCTGTGCCCCCAAAACCCAGCAGCACCTCCCCCCCTCCTCCTCCTCTTCCTCGGAGGAAGAGGAGCAGTACGACATCCCTGTGAAGAAGCCCAAAAAAGGTGAGGTCACTTCCTGTTCATCTCCATGCACATAAATCATTATGGGATGGATTTTCATTTCTCTCTCTCTTCTTAGACAAGAAAGAGAAGAAGAAAAAGAAGAAAGACAAGAAGGAGAAGAAGAAGAAGAAGGAGAAAGAGAGAGCGAATCGGGCGCTGCACTCCTCCTCTTCCTCACCTCCTCATCCTCATCCTCCTCCTGATGTCAGAGTCAAAGAGGAGAAGGAGGACGCCGCCTACGACAAGTACCACCAGAGGAGGGCGCCACCGGGAGGACAGAACGGAGGGAGAGGGAACGAGGAGAGGAGGAGGGAAGGAGACAGGGAGGGAGACAGGAGCAGGGAGAGAGAGGGAGACGGGGAGAGAGAGGGAGACAGGAGGAGGGAGGGAGACAGGAGGATGGAGAGGGAGACAGACAGGGACTATGAGAGAAAAAGAGAGTTTGACCATGACAGAGACAATAGAAGAAGAGAGACAGACAGGGAGAGAGAGGAAGACAGGAGGAGGAACCGAGACAGAAGACGAGAGAGACAGTGACAGACGTAAACAAGGAGACATCACTGTCTCAGAACAAGATGGCCGCCGCAGAGAAACAACTTTTTTCCTTTTTTTTGTTTAAATGATTTTTTTTTAATAAAACATAAAAACGTCTTTGTGGAGTTTTAATCGTCACCGTGGAAACGTTTGACTGTTGGCTGAACATCAACAACAACAACGCTAAGCGTTAAACTGTGATGTCACGGTGGACTTAACTTCAGAGGGTTAAAGGAGCAGTGAGCGTTAGCTTAGCATAGCATGACCTGTTTGTAGCTACGTACGAGGCTCTCCTACAGAAGCCCGGATGAGACAAACCGAACACAGACGACGTTTCAGTCGTGTCGCAATTATCAAATGCTCCACTGCATGGCGCCAGGATCCAGTCTTTATGCTAAGCTAAGCTAACGACATTCTGCATTTGTGGAATAATTTGTAAGATGTTTCCTGAAAGATCTGAGATTTGGTACAAATTTCAGGGGAAATATGAATATTACCATAAAAAGAAAATCTCAATTTAAGTCCATAAAATATTCTTTAATTGTCTGTGTTGACGTCAACTGACATGTTATTTTACTACTTAACGCTGAAACTTCTTGGAATTGATCCTGAAATAACGATAAAATATTAGAATATTTTCTGTTAATTAAAGCAGTAATTAAATTAGCCGATAGCCTCGTTAGCTTAGCACAGAGTTCACTCCTGGATGATTTAACTTTACTAAAAGTTTCTGTTCTGAGGAACCAGACAACTCTATTACTACAATACCCATGAGCCTCAGCTGCTGAATGTTTCATCACGTGTCTGTCCTTTTTAGCTTCAGCTAGCCGTTAGCATCACGTGTAGAATGTGACCCTCTGTGATTGGTGAAATGCACCCTGGGAGTCGTAGTTTTGACTCGTGAACAGTTCTGATGATTCAAAGAGTTTCACGTCATCATTAAAAATAATAAAAAGTGAACGTTGTGTTAGTTTTGTTCCCTCGTCTTCATCTTTATTCATCGTCTCAGCAGCAGAATCAACAACAAAACGTCAGAAAACAGTTTAGAAAACAACAAACAACACATGGAGCCGTTTTTATAAAATATACTGTCGTTATAACTTCATTTACAACATCGTAGAAAGTCGGTGGCTGTAAAGTGGAAGTGATTATCAGAGATGTGTTTCCTCCGTGTTTATTATTCAGCAGTAATAATTATAATAATAATAATAATGTGTTCACCAGACATCAAACTTTTACAACCAAAAACTCAATTAAAACACTTTAATGAAAACGAGGCTTTTAAAACCATAAATAATAATTAATACTAATTCATAACAAATGAATGAAGCTTTAAAATGTTCTAAAGCCACGGCCCTCTGTTATTGTCTACCAATAAAGACATTAGTTATATATTTCTACCTTGTTTTATGGATGTTCTGTCATCAGTCGCTAGCTAGCTAACGTGCAACGGTCGCTAGTTAGCGAGCTAATTAGCTTGTAAAGGCTTTTTACAAACTTCCAGCTGTTTAAGTGACTCTTCTTAAACTGATGTTATTAAACCCGTAATAATAACAATAATAATCGCCACTTCAACTCGTCAACTTCGTTAGCAAGCTCGTAGCTAGCCAGTAGCAGTTAGCACGTTAGCATAAATGTGCACATTTTTATCAACGATTCACGATTTTAGTTTTTGTTTACATTTGTAATCTTTGAGACAAAAACAAATAAATAAATCACTTTTTCTTTGTCAGTTTTTTGGTGAATTGTTTCTTATTTACAGAAAGTAAAAACACATTTATATGTTATTAATTATTACCAAATTAAATTAATTTTCAGGGAAATTATCTCAGAATTGTGAAATAAAATGAACTCCACTTAACACATCTATTCATAATGATGATGAGGTATCGGGACCTGAAGAGGACTCTGATTGGTTGTATTTAAAGACGTCAGGTTGAGACACACTTAGCTATCGTGAACTTAAAGGAGCTTCAGCAGGAAGCAGCAGAGAAGATCAACAAACACGGAGGAAACTGCTGGAGGTCTGAGGTATCTGGTGGAGTCAGGTTCTTCTTCTTCCTGCTCCATTTGCTACAAAGGTTCACAGACGAGGAATGTTCCTCAATACATCTCTCATGAGCTCAGGTTGTGACTCCAACAGGAAGAGGAAGAAGAAGCGGTAGAAGTAGAAGAGGAAGAAGGAGAAGAAGAAGAAGAAGAAGATGGTAGAAGAAGAAGAAGTAGAAGAAGAAGAAGAAGAAGAAGACGGTAGAAGAAGTTAAGGCGCTGGCGGTTGAACGGACTTTTATCTGAGATTAAAGATTCAAGTTTAAAGTTTAACTTGGACTCCAGAAGCTCAGCTGGTCCTCAGAGTCCAAACACTGAACCTCTGAAATGTGAGAGACGAGCTGCAGCCGTCAGGGATTGGAACCGGCAACCTTCCACTCTGAATAATTCACATTATTCTGCTGCACTTTAACTGCCAGCAGCGTTTTTTTAATCTGGCTCCACCGTTACTGCATCAACGTCATGTCACCGTTTCACAGAAGCCGATCGTCACCTCGTGGTCACGTTCTGTCATCTCGGTCTTCATGCTGCGTTCACGTCACTCACAGGACCGTCTGTGTTTAAAGGGTTTGATGTGAACGCAGCATCAGCTTGTTGAAGACAAAGGTGACCAGATGTTCTCTGCAATAACACAGAGTCTATGTTGTTCTTCATCATCGACGAGAACATTGAGAACAAACAGGAAGTCAGCTGATTGGCCTGTTTGAACCCTTTGATCTCTGGAGAGTCTCAGGAGTCTTTGGAGCGGCGGCCATGACGGCCCGATGCGCTCTCTCTTTCTCTTTCTCTTTCTCTCTCTCTCTCTCTCTCTCTCTCTCTCTCTCTCTCTCTGTCTTTGTCCGACCGAAGCACCGAGAGACGACCTGCCACAGAAGGCGGCGCCGGGTTCTTCTGGTTCCTCCCCTCAGCACATGGAGATGGTGACGTTGATCCCCAGGTTGCCGTTGTCTGCGAACAGGTGTGCGATGGAGGTGTCGAACACCAGACAGTCGCTGTTCATGATGGCGGCCGCCACGCCGTCGTGGATGGAGCGCGGCGTGGCCTCCCAGGTGAGCCGGCGCCGGTTGCCGTTGAGCTCCAGGCGGTAGGCGAAGTTCTCGGCCTGCTTGCGGGTGCCGATGAGCAGCACGACGGCGAAGAACTGCTGGTGGCCCTCATACTTCTCCTGCTTCTCCAGCACCAGCATGAAGTGGTGGCTGAAGCACGACTGCATCATCACCCAGTCCACGGCGCCCGGCAGGTTGATGTCCGTCGCCAGGAAGACGATGTCCTCGCCCTGCGGAGACACGGAGACACGCCGGAAATCATGGAAACAGTCATTTGGTTTCCCCCGATATCTAACGGAGAAGTTCTGCTCCAGCTCCTCAAACTGAAGATGAAGTTAGCTAATGCTAATATCATAATCAGTTAAAGTAGTTAGCTAATGCTAATATCATAATCAGTTAAAGTAGTTAGCTAATGCTAATAGTATAAACAGTTAAAGTAGTTAGCTAATGCTAATATCATAATCAGTTAAAGTAGTTAGCTAATGCTAATAGCATAAACAGTTAAAGTAGTTACCTAATGCTAATAGCATAAACAGTTAAAGTAGTTAGCTAATGCTAATAGCATAAACAGTTAAAGTAGTTACCTAATGCTAATAGCATAAACAGTTAAAGTAGTTAGCTAATGCTAATAGCATAAACAGTTAAAGTAGTTAGCTAAAGTGATTTAATAAACAGTTAAAAGCTACCAACAAGTACTAGATAAGTGGAAGTAGCACTGATATGAAGTACTACTAACAGTAGCAGTGAGCTCACCTGCAGCGTGGTGATGGACTTGTGAGCGTGCATCAGGTGAGGCATGACGGCCTCCAGAGAGCCGTGCCACTTACAGGTGGCTCCGGGACACGGACAGGTGTACGGACGGAACTCACACACCTCCTCGTGGTCCGGCTTCTCACTGTGGTGGAGGGACAGAGGACAGCCGGCCGCCGAGTACTGAGGACACAGGTACAAGTACACGAGTACTGTCAGCTTAATGTACAAGTATCAGTGGTGGAGGGACAGAGGACAGCCGGCCGCCGAGTACTGAGGACACAGGTACAAGTACACGAGTACTGTCAGCCTCAAGATATCAAGTATCACTAGTAAAAGTACACGGGTACTATCAGCTTCATGTACAAGTATCAGTAGTAAAAGTACACGAGTACTATCAGCTTCATGTACAGGTATCAGTAGTAAAAGTACACGAGTACTATCAGCTTCATGTACAAGTATCAGTAGTAAAAGTACACGAGTACTATCAGCTTCATGTACACGTATCAGTAGTAAAAGTACACGAGTACTACCAGCTTTGTGTAGTTAAAGTAGTGACTGTGTGTACTGGCTGTGATGTACTACTTGCAGCTGAGACAACAGAACCAGAAGACATGAATATTTGATTATTAATCTTCCTGCTGAAGATACTTCACAGTACTTGTACTTCAGGATGTGGACTCTTTTAATAACTGAGTCATGAAGTCACAAGCTGTGATCACGTTGTTGTTGTTGTCGTTGTTGTCTTTGTTGTTGTTGACTCATCAGGGGTCTTGTTGTCTTTCAGTCACAGCAGATGTAATAACGGTCTGTACTCACTGACTCCATGGTGAACTAGATGAACAGAATCAGTAGAACTGTGGAGCAGCTCAACATGAATCCTCTTATCCACAGATTTTCGGGGGATTTAGAGAATTATTCTCATGGGGACTCTCGTGAACTTCTATCTTTGTGAGGACCGATGGGAGACCTCGACGCCGAGGACATTCTGTCCTCATAGAGTCGAGACCTTTAAGGGTTAATATTCACCTAAAGACGGAGGAGTAGAGTCAGGTAGTGACGAGAATACTACAATGTACTTCATGATATACAGATGTGAAGAAAACCTCCTCCACAGCTGAAACACCAACACTCTGCAGCACCACAATACCAATCAGGCTAAGAGCGTGTGTGTGTGTGTGTGTGTGTGTGTGTGTGTGTGTGTGTGTGTGTGTGTGTGTGTGTGTGTGTGTTGATAAATGGCTTTGAGGCTTCAAGTTCAGGGTTTTTTCATTGGGAGTAAATCAGTGGAGTCAGCAGGTTTTAGATCAATAATCAGATTAGAGTTTTATAACGGTCTTGTTGACAGCGCCCTCTAGTGGCTGCAGTGTTTACTGTGTATTCTGAGTAAAACCTCTGGTTCTTTAAAGTTCTTCAAAGCTTCACGTGTTAAAGCTGCATTCTCTCTAGTGTCCACCAGGGTGCGACTCCTCTGGTTGTATAGAAGTCTAGTCTAAAATGACTCTAATTTTCTCTTGATTTATTCCCTCAGTAAACATTGTAAACATGAGTTTATGGTCTCAATCTCTAGTTTACAGTCTTCTTCAATACAGCATGATGTTCATTTAGTACATTATGCTCCATTTAGTGTCAAACAGACAGGGGATGCTTGATTGACAGGTCTCTTACCAGAGACGTATACGACGTCTCTACGTCACTCCTCCTCAGTCTATATATGGTCACTTCCTGTTCAGTGGTTGATAAAAACAAGATGGCGACGGCCAAAATGACAAACTTTAAACACTATCAAAGATATCAGGTTTTTGATTTGAACAAATATCTTAATCAGAGTATTACGACTGCATGTAAACAAGATGAAATATATTTACACCAGGCTATGAACCTGTAGGAGCTGGTTAGCGTGTTAGCATTATCTGCTAATACAGCTGAACACTTAAAACCAGGACTCACCTGGCTGCCCAGCAGCGGTTTGGTACGTCCGACAGGTCTATCGGCTCTGCCCCTGACCTCTGACCCCTGCTGTTGTTGTTGTTGTCGTCGTCCGGTGTTAGCGGTTAGCCCTGTGGCGCTAGCTGAACCCACTCCGTGGTGGCGATGCCAGCCCAGCAGGCAGCGCCACTGAGCCAGCTCCCTGAGGAGAGGCAGGCAGGAGGCCGGACACAGCATCGAACACACGCACACACTGCCGACACACACAAACACACACACACGCCTTGATTACCTCCAGACCTTAAGTCCAACAGCTTACAGTTTGACTGATTTAGGGCCCTTTCACACCTTCCTGTTGATGTAAACAATGACAACAAACCACAACGAGACGTAGCCAATGACGTCAACCGGACAAAGTGGCGACGACAGGACGTATACACGATGACGACTACGGGACGTATACGCTATGACGACTACGACTGCGGGACGTATACGCTATGACGACTACGACTGCGGGACGTATACGCTATGACGACTACAGGACGTATACGCTATGACGACTACGACTGCGGGACGTATACACTATGACGACTACGGGACGTATACGCTATGACGACTACGACTGCGGGACGTATACGCTATGACGACTACGGGACGTATACGTTATGACTACGACTACAGGACGTATACGCTATGACGACTACGGGACGTATACACTATGACGACTACGGGACATATACGCTATGATGACTACGGGACGTATACACTATGACGACTACGGGACGTATACACTATGACGACTAAGACTTCGGAACATATACGCAATGACGACTACGACTACGGGACGTATACACTATGACGACTACAGGACGTATACGCTATGACGACTACGACTGACAAACGTATACGCTATGACGACTACGGGAGGTTTACGCTATGACGACTACAGGACGTATACGCTATGACGACTACGGGACGTATACGCGATGACGACTACGACTGATAAACGTATACGCTATGACGACTACGACTACGGGAGGTATACGCTATGACGACTACAGGACGTATACGCTATGACGACTACGGGACTTATACGCGATAATGACTACGGGACGTATACACTATGACGACTAAGACTTCGGAACATATACGCTATGACGACTACGACTACGAGACATATACGCTATGACGACTATGGGACGTATACACGATGACGACTACGAATGAGGAACGTATACACTATGACGACTACGACTACAGGACATATACGCTATGACGACTACGGGACATATACGCTATGACGACTACGAGACGTATACACTATGACGACTAAGACTTCGGAACATATACGCAATGACGACTACGGGACGTACACACTATGACGACTACGGGACGTACACACTATGACGACCACGGGACGTATACGCGATGACGACTACGCGACAATATAACAAAAACGAGGAAAGGAGCTTATTGTCGACTACAACATTTAATTGTACCCATAAAGTAAAGTCTCTTTGTCTCACTGATTGAATTAAATCCTTATTGTGACCCGTTGATTTCGATGCTCGTCCCTCTCTGCTCTCCGTACGTCAGCAGACAGACCAGAGGACAAACACAGGCAGCAGCCGGCGAGCAGCTGTTCAGACAGACTGACAGAGATCATATAGCAGACGGATTAAAGGACCACCGGCTGACACATGAACTCAGGTTTCACATCCATCTGCACGTGGAAACAAATCCTCACGATGTCAGATTCACTCCAGGATCAAAACTAACTGAAACTTAACTTCTACAGAGTCACCCATATTGTTTCACAGTGCGGTCTCCTGTAGATGAAGACATCTCCTCCTTTAAAGTGCTTTACAACAATATGAACACTGTTAATAAAGGAGATCAGGGCTGCAGCTACGTGGAGCTCAGATCTCTGAATCGGACATTAAGACGTCTTTCAGGCTTTAAAAACGTCTTTTTTCTTTCCGTATGAATCTATATTTACGTTCCTTAAAATAACTAAAAGGCTAACAATAGATCACAATGTTGTGAGTCATAAACTCAACGCTGTGCAGTCGTTACCCTCTGAATGTTCCACTGAGCAGCATCTCAAGCTGCCGTTGAAGACACGAGAAACACATTTGACTGAATACTGACCGTCAGTAAAACTTTATTTACACTCCGATGGTGAACGGTGAACGGACGTAAAACAAGACTTTTGAGAAAGACACTGTTTCACTGTTTCAAACAATGAATCCAGAAAATCATTAGTCAGATTAATCAATAACAGAAGATGACGATTACAGCGACACAACGAGGCATCCGTCGACTCAATCTGATCCCAAAACCATTTAAAATAAAACATCAGCTGACTAAAGTGTGTCCAACAACAACAACAACAACAACGACTCATTCAACACACACACACACACACACACACACACACACACACACACACACACACACACACACACACACACACGTACGTACCAGCTTCTGTGGGAGAATCTCAACACACGCAGCAGTAATGCAGCTGAACCTCTCTCGCCCGCTGTCTCTCTCTCTCTCTCTCTCTCCTGCAGCAGCAGAAGAAGAAAAAACAACCGTTTTCTTCTTCTGTGGTGAGGAGACGAAGCACCGATAACACACTCTCTCTCTCTCTCTCTCTCTCTCTCTCTCTCTCTCTCTCTCTCTCTCTCTCTCTCTCTCTCTCTCTCAGCTGTGTGGCATTTGTCCGTCTGTCCAACCAGTGACACACACACACACACACACACACACACACACACACACACACACACACACACACACACACACACACACACACACACACACGGACTCTCTCTCTCTGCTATCAGTGAAAACATTCAGCCTCCAACAGACCGACCGACCGTCACCGAGACGCTGCTGCAGCACACACACACATACATTAACACACACACACACACACACACACACACACACACACACACACACACACACACACACACACACACATTAACACACACACACATTAACACACAGTGGGGGTGGGGAGAAAGAAAGCTGAGAGAGAATATAAGAGGAGTCTCGCTCGCCCGAGTGCGATCCTCCTCCTCCTCCTCCTCCTCCTCCTCCTCCTCCTCCTCCCAGCATCTGTCTAAAGCCCCCTCAACACACACACACACACACACACACACACACACACACACACACACACACTGCAGTGTGTGTTTACATTTTGTACCCGTGTTAAATATTTCCTGTTGTTTTGTTTTTTTCATCCCAGAATCCTTTGCTGCTTTAACCTTAAACCTTCTTTTAATTCCGAGTATCAAAAAAACAACGTGTATTTATTTATTTATTTATTCATAATATATATATATATATATATATATATATATATATATACATATATACATACACACAATAATTATAACAAATACATAAATCATAAATAATTCATGAAATAATAATAAATACTACATAAAATTAAAAAATATAAATAAATAATATATTAAATGAAAAAGTATAATAATAATTGTTTTTAGAATAATAATAAATCATAAATCCATAAAATAATAATAATAATAATAATAATAATAAATAATAATAAAAACTACATCAAATTAAAAAGTATGATAATAATTGTTATTAGAATAATAATAAATTATAAATAATACATAAAATAAAATACAAAAACAATTATTATTATAATGACAGCAAACATATAATAAAGGGTCTTTTACTTGTACTCTCTGGTCTTCCTCTCAAAGTGTGACCAATAATAATTATTATTATTATTATTTCTATTATTTATTATACGGAGGCCGCTGCTGTGATTTCATGTAACTTCAGTGATGAAGCAGATAGAACGAGAGGAGCTCCTCCTGGTGGCCGAACACTGTTACTGCAACACAGCCGCTCACACGAAAGCACCAAGAAGAGAATAAATATGAAAACCATGTTTTTAAATCATTTAAGTCACTTTACAAGACGGAAACTCCAAAATAAAATGCTGTTTTCTGCCTCGCGATTAATCTCATCGTTCTGCACAAAGTTCACTAATGAATTAAAAGTAGTGTATTACTCACTTGTATTTTAAAGTACTGCTGTATGAACAAAAGTACAATAACATTTGGTTTGAATCACTTTAAACAGATCAGGTTCTTGTTAACAGCAGTATTCTTCACACAGTATCAGTTATATTTCTACTATCTGTGCTCAGTGTGTGACTTTATTTAAACGTTCCACTGCTGTGCAACATGAACACAATGTTCCACACGTTTCCTCAACATGTGTGTCTTCTGTCTTCATACAGTCAGAGCATGTGAACGCAGCTCCCACTGTTCATCAACATAATGCACCGTAACTCAGAGGTGACGACGGTTACAACTGTGGTACAAGTTCTACTACTGTGGTACAAGTACTACTACTGTGGTACTACTACTGTGGTACTACTACTGCGGCACTACTACTGTGGTACAAGTACTACTACTGTGGTACTACTACTGTGGCACTACTACTGTGGTACAAGTACTACTACAGTGGTACTACTACTGTGGTACAAGTACTATTACTGTGGTACAAGTTCTACTGCAGTGGTACTACTACTGTGGTACAAGTTCTACTACAGTGGTACTACTACTGTGGCAACAGTACTACTGTGGTAGTAATACTGTGGTACTACTACTACTGTGGCAACAGTACTACTACTGTGGTAGTACTACTGTGGTACTACTACTGTGGTAACAGTACTACTACTGTGGTGCAAGTACTACTACCACAGTGTGAAAAGACTCCAATACTAGAGTACTTGTCCTCCATTCAAAACTGGAATACATCTGAGATGTAGTACAGTACAATATGTACCTCTGAGGTGTACTAGAGGAGAAGTATAAAAGACATGGAATAACCTCAAATGTGTACTTAAGTGTAGCAGTAGTACTTTAGTGGTAAAGTTACTTCCCACCACAGGATGTTAGATTATAATCTCACAACACAAGTTGAGAACATTATATTATATATATAAACATATACATATATATACATATATATATATATATATATATATATATATATATATATATATATATATATATATATATATATATATATAAGTTGTTACATTCAAAGAGAAGCACAACTGTGTTCATCATCAGTCTCTTCTTATCGATTCAAAGTTATTGATTATAAACAACAACAACAAAGAGTTCAGAACAAAACTTCAACTTTTTGTTTTTGGTCCTTTTTTGTGTCAGAAGACACGCGCGGGCACGAACGTACGCGCGCGCGCGCGCACACACACACACACACACACACACACACACACACACACACACACACACACACACCTGTCACCGTGTCGCAGAACGAAGAAGTTGTGTGAAAGAAGTGCGCAGAAGCAGAGCAGTTAGCTCGTGTTTGTGTCGGTTGGCCGGTGTCCGCGTGCGCGTGAGAGCGTTACCTTGCAGGGGAACGGCAGCGTGGACGCCACCTTCTCCATCGCCAGGTTCCGGATGCTCGGCGTGAGCGGGCCTCGGCACGTCGGACAGCAGCTCAGCTTCTGGCGGCACTGGTTGCAGACCAGGTGACCCGCCTGGCACTGCAGGATGGGCGGCAGGACGTAGTCGAAGCATACCGGGCACTCGAACAGCGCCGTGAGCTCCGGGGAATGCAGGGACACGGCGGCGGAGGAAGGAGCGGCGGACACCGATCCGACCACGGAGCTCACGCCGACCACGGAGCTCACACCGGAGGCTGCTGCTGCCGCCACAGCCGCCGCTGCCGCCGCCGCTGCTGCTTGAGCGGCGGCTCCTCCGTGCTTTCCTCCGCCTGCTTTCCCGGCACCGAGTCCTCCACCTCCGGCTCCGTTTCCGGCTGAGGACGGACGGCTCATGGCTTCCAGCTGCGGTCCGTTTACCGTGAACTGTAACGTCATCTACTGTGTTTACTACCGGACGTCGCTCCTGGCCACCCGGAGACACAACAACATGGCGGCTGCCAGTTCGTATCGCACTGCCGCCCCGCTCTGATTGGACGGCGCGTCACAGATTGACAGGGCGCTCGGCCAATCAGAGAGTGGAGTCGTGTCGTTACGTAATGCTTGGCAGCGGAGTGTGGAAGTTTGTTTACACAGTAAAAGAACAAAATAAGATGAAAAGTTAATACAAATATGAATATTATAAATAAATTATATTTAATAGACATGTCCCCATGGTCATTATTATGAAATAAAAGTCATTATTAAATATATATATTTATTTATATAAATATATATATTTATATAAATATATATATTTATATAAATATATATATATTTATATAAATATATATATTTATAAAAATATATATTTATTTATTTATATGTATATATATTTATATAAAAATTATTTATCAATATATATTTTGAGCGACAACAACAATCAGCTCACGTTAATTTCTTTCCTCCTGATTCCTCGTCTGAGACTGCAGCTACCAGATGTTTGTGGCTGAAGGAGGCCCAGCACCTCCTCCTCTCACCTTCTCCCACCTCTTCTCACCTCCTCACACGACCTCCTCTCACCTCCTCCCCTCATCTCCTCTCACCTCTCACCTCCTCACACCTCCCCTCACCTCTTCTCACCTCCTCACACCTCCTCACACGACCTCCTCTCACCTCCTCCCCTCATCTCCTCTCACCTCTCACCACCTCCTTTCATCTCCTCACAC